>NW_007773891.1:0-1485 GCF_000696425.1 Galeopterus variegatus | reverse complement strand
GGAGCGCCTCCGTGCTTCCCAAGCGGCGCACTAGCGCAGTGCGCCACCGGGCCGGCCCCTTTAGTTTTATTTCTCCCAGTCTGCTTATTAATATTTGTTGGATAGTAGCCATATTACAATCATAGACAATGCAAAAAACAAACAAAAAACCCAAATATTGTCAGGCCCTCAAATTGGTCATAATTAGAAGGGAACATGACATGTATATACTATATAATCATAATACACAGGCTACAGCAGGATGCTGCTCAGGAACCTAGATGTGAGATGCCTTCTGAGGTCTCTAAGCAGGAAAGAATAGAGTGATGCAGTTATCTAAATATACAGAAGGGAGCCCTGGGCTAGCTGCATTTAGCCATAACTTTCCAAGATTTCTAAGAACATTTCTAAGGGTACAATGTACCAATCGGAAGAAAGATTGGCTGGCCTCAGAAGCAGGAAAGTGGCAGAGATGTTCTTGTGGTAGAGATGAGATGCACCAAGATGGTAAGTTCCAGGTTTTCTCATTAAAGTTCCCCTAATAACTGAGCAGAGCCTGGGGGCAGAGCTATAATCATGGGCACGATACCCACTGCCTTTTAATGTGGCCTTCATCTGTCAGCTACCATCCTAACTGCTTTTTGTGCTCTGGCTCTTTGAGTCCTTGCAACAATCCTGTTTATTTTCCTCATATTATTGTTATGGAAATAGAGACTTGGAGAAGGTAAGTAACTTGTCCAAGGTCACATAGCTAGGAAGTGTCAGAGCCCCAGTCTTAAAGCCCTGGTCTGTCAAACACCAAGCCTATGCTCCTGACTCTGCCCTAAGCCTGCTCTCCCTAAGCCTGAAGCTGCCCACTTCAAGATCAAAGCTTCTTTGAGGCTTCACTTTTTAATTCATGCAATTTTTTGCATCCTGATTTATGATATATCTGTGTGTTTTAGTGAAAAGATAATATTTTAAATTACCAATTTGGTTATTTAGCTTTTTATTCCTCAAATATTTGGTACCCTAAGAAGTTGTGTCATGTTTATCCTGGGCTTTGTATACCTCCTGGCTCAAGGGACTCTTGAACTCCATTTGAAGAAGCACAGCCCAATGATTAAGCAAAGCCCTCATGCCACTGAACACTACAGTTAAAAAATAAACACCCCTTTGTTCTTTGTATATCCATGTTATGAAGTAACCATGTGATTATGATTTGGCTTCTCATATACTAAAAGTGCAAAAGAGAATGAATTAATCAAAAGATTGAGCACCTGGTTCCCTTAACTGTTATATATCTCTCTCTTTTTTTTTTTTTGGTCTTTTTTCGTGACCGGCAACGGATCGCAACCCTCAGTGTCACACCCGTACCGGACCGGGACCGGCAATGGGATCGCAACCCTCGGTGCTGCCCCCGCACCTTGCTCAGCCAGTGAGCAGCTGGTCTGTATGTGGGATTGGAACCCTCGGCGGGAGCGCTGCTGCACTTCCCAAGCAGCGCACTGTAGCAGTGCGCCACTG
>NW_007773890.1:3784-4256 GCF_000696425.1 Galeopterus variegatus | reverse complement strand
ATAGTCTTATTCTCTGTTCATGAAAGTGTAGGGAGTGATTAAAATATGTTTTGAAAAGTCCGTTTATCTTGAATACCTTTAATTTCAATAAAGAAAGCCCACTTTTAAATTCATTAGGCTATTCACTGATAAAAACCCATTTTGGACATTGAATATGCTAATTCAATACAGTTAGAATCCATGGATCTGGAAACTAAGGGATAGATAAACAGAGAATATTTGCTATGGTCTGAATATTTGTTTCCCCCCACCCCCCAAAAATTTATATATTGAAATTCTAATCCACAAAGTAATGATGGAATTAGGAGGTGGGGCCTTGGAAGGTAATTAGACCATGAAAGCTGTAGTGTAGTTCTTTAAGAACACAGGGGAAACAACCATAAAAGTAGGTATAGCCCTCATGATTGGTACTAGTGTCCATATAAAAGAGACCACAGAGACCTAGCTAGCCACTTCCACAATATGAGGACAC
>NW_007773890.1:0-2023 GCF_000696425.1 Galeopterus variegatus | reverse complement strand
TCTTTATTATCTCCTTAGTTTTTCACAAACCAGTTCCTCCACTGGAAGAGGCCCTTAAACAAATTCAGGAATCAAATTTAAAACCAGAAGTAAACCTTCCCTTTTCCCACAGATCAACAATAAACTGGAGGTAAATAATTTATAATTATTATGTGTAATTATTAATGTATGAGTATATAATAATTATATAGCTTTGCAGTTGGTGAATTTGTCAGTCTTTTCATCAGTTACTCCTTACCTCTGTTTTAGAGTTGTTATTTTATTTTCACAGATTAAATTGAGGTAGAGTGGAATGTAAATTGCTCCAAGAGTAAGTCAGAATTCAGATTTGTTGTCTTAAAGTGTTTGATATTACAAATACTGCCTATGTTGAATAATTTTTCTATGGGAACTATCGTCAAAACTATTTTAAAATATTGATATTGGTTATTATTCATCTTTACTGAAAAGAGAAAATTGTGTTGAATTGTAATGATATAAACTTAAGTTTTAAAAAAAAGTAACTTTATGGTAGAAATGGATTTTTTCCTCACTGAAAATCTGTCCTGGATGTCTTTAAAAGTCTATAGTGTCCTGTCTTGCTCTTCTCCAGGGTGTCATAAGTGAATCATTTAGAAGTGATAGGATTAACCAACCAAACACCGTGTACCCTCTGAAATCCTGTATTTTCCGTTTATTTATTCCAAATGTTTATTGATATTATTACATGCATAGAACTAGATCAGGTATTGTAAGGGGATATGGAGAAGTATACTATTGTAAAATATATTCCCTAGTGTATAATCTGAGAATTGAAATAATGCTTCAAAAAGTATAGAATAATGCCAAATGAGTAATGATAATATTTAACATTTATTTATGTAAAGACATCAATTCAGACAGGTAACTATGTTAATATTTTACTTGTACATAATGTCATTTTATTTTAGAATATCTATGGTCAATAGTTCCCTCGATCAGGGCTAAGAACAAATAAATACATTCTCTCAGTCTTTACTAGAGCTCCGGAAAGACCTCATGGAATAGAGAACTCTTCAGCAAAACTTTGAAGAAAACAGTAGTTAATTATGGAACAGATGGGTAGATGGCATTCCAGACAGAGGGATGAGCATGTGCAAAGGCCAAGAGTAATAGAAGTCATTATGTGTTCCAGGAGTGAAAGTATGGCTGAAATGTGTTCCAGGCTGAAAGTATGGCTGAGTCACATAATGCAAAATACTGATAGCTTGGCTAGATATGAGATTGGAGAGGTAAATGCATCTGTATACTGAGGAAAACAAACTTTATCCTGAGAGTTTAAGAGGATCGAATGAGGGATTTTAAGCAGATCAGTGATAAGATCAAATTTTCTTTTTAGACATATCATTCTAATCCATTGTGGACAATTGAGGATAATGGGTTGAAAGAGGAGGCTATTTTATTAAAAGCAGAAATTATATGACCTAGAGCTCAAGAGAAAGATACAGGCCAAAGGTATTTGAAGCCGAGGCAATGGATATGGTTATCCATGGACAATATGAGCTGTGATGAACACTGGAGACCAGCAACATTTATGGAAAAAGAAGAGAACTCTACAAATAGTATCAGTTAGAATGGTCGATGTAGGACTAGGAGAGGGTAGTATCATGGAAACTAAAGAAGGTTAGAGTTTCATTGGGAAAAAATAATTTACAGAGATCGAAATGGCTAATTTGTAAAATAAAAAGTTGTATCAGTCAGAATCCTGGCAGGAAACGGGAGGCACATTTAAAAGGGGTGACTGAGGGTTTGATTAATAAAGGGACTAGGAAGCCAACAAAGGATGGTAAAGCACACCCAGAACTAACAACAAATTCAGTATCATCAACACAGACCCGAACTGAAAAGAGCTATAGCTGTAGGAGGAACACAGCTACTGCTAAACCCAGCCCAGGAAGGAGGAAGCCAGAGGATTAAATGTCAAAAACCTTTCTTGTGTCACCTTCCCAACTCCTGCTTCTACCTTCCATTGGCCAAACTCAGCTTAAATCAAAGAATAAGGGAT
>NW_007773889.1:2977-4256 GCF_000696425.1 Galeopterus variegatus | reverse complement strand
CTTTAGGACTGAGGAGATTAATATTTAATCACCCACTGTGCCAAGGCACAGCAATTTGGAACTATGAAAGGTTACACATAATCAAAGAAAACTGTGTCCTGAAGAAAAGGTGACATAGCAAAAACAACAGTGAATAGATAAATTAATAAAAACGTGCTTCATTGTTTACACCTTTATAACTGAATATCTGAAAATTTAAAAACTGTAATCTATTAAATGTGCCAGCCACAAATTCCAGTTTTGAGTACAGCTCAAAAAAACTTTCTCAAATATGCACAAATAGATGAATGNTGCATTACCAGACAGTTTATAAAACCAATATAAAGTAAGAAAGAAAATATTTAATTTCTAATCATATTTGCATTTTTATCCTTTAATTTATCTTTTTAAATTTGGAGTACATTTGACAGAATGTCCACAATCTGTAAGTAAACAGAATGTATATCATGTATGCAAGAGATGTCATAAATTTTACAACTGGTGGCTGGTCAAATATTTGGAGGTTGCTGTGCCAGGTCATGATTCTGCAGCTTGAGACTACATAGCATCACGTGGAGGGGGGGGGTGTTTAAAATGCAGCTCCCTGGACCTCACACCAGACACTTCAATTCAGTCTGTTTGGGGTTAGGGCCTGAGTCTTCATTTTTAACAGACGCCACAGATGATTCTGAGGCAGGTTTCAAAGGACTGTATTTGGAAATCAACTGCTCTAGAACAATATTCTCACAAACAAGTATTACAAGTAGGGAGGTGGCAGCTTAATTTCTTTAAATTTCTGCAGTACAGCAAGCTTTATGCTTTCTATATGATTTTAGTGACAGAATGTCACATTAGGCCACCTATTTTCTATTTCCACTGACAGCAAAAGAAAAGGATATGGCTTTTAAGATAATTTCCAGACAAAGGTTTTGGGGTTTTTTAAAATCTTTTTTTATCCACAGAGAAAAAAATTTTCAGAGTAGGAACTCTCTACTCTATGTATGTTCTTGTCAAATATGCCCCACGCCCCAAAGGCACAACTGACATTACCCCTTCTCCTGCACTTGTAGACCACTGTGAAANATGGAAGGTAAGGGTTATATTACATTCTACAATAGATATTTTTCAAAGAAAGAAATAATACATAGAAATGGATTCATATGTCCCATCTCTAACGCTTGTTATCCTCCACATTTGAAGTAAATATAACCTTGGGCCAGAGATACAAATTATAATTCTTGCATTACCAGACAGTTTATAAAACCAATATAAAGTAAGAAAGAAAATATTTAATTTCTAA
>NW_007773889.1:0-1677 GCF_000696425.1 Galeopterus variegatus | reverse complement strand
CCCACGCCCCAAAGGCACAACTGACATTACCCCTTCTCCTGCACTTGTAGACCACTGTGAAATTATCTCCATTGATCCTCAAAATAGTTTTGTGAGACACACGTCCTCATAGCATTTTATAGGTGGAGAAACAGAATAACAAGTAACAAATAACAAGATTCAGAGCAAGAACAGAACCTCAGTTGACCCAACCTCAAATGTCTTACACCACAATATGCTTCCCAAGCATGTTCCACAGTTATGATAAAGTGTGAGCACTGCTGTTCCATTATCGTCAAGGAAGCCCACATATGAAAATTCTACAGAAAATTTAAATTCCTGCACAAAGGGGTTGGATATGCAAGGTTTCATTTTGCCACTAATTACTTTTAAAATTCTTGGGCATGCCTGGGTATAGCTCTTTCTGAATCCCAAATCAAAATTAGGTTTATTGGAAATTGAAAATCAAGATTTGGGGGATTAAATCTTTCTCTGTATCATCAAATCAACCTGCTTTGAATCAGCTGGTTTCCTGACGCTGACATTCTTAGGGTTCAGACTGCACTATGGGGTAATCCAGTTTTGCACTTCTGAATTTTCACCAGGGGTCTCTGAAGGGGACTACAGCTCTATGCTTAAGAGCCTCCAGTTTCACCACATGGGAATTGTGGAAATGGGAGATAGACCAAATGCAATTGCAATTCAGATGATGAAAAACTGCTTTGTTATTTAAAAAATATAATATTAGTAAACTTCACTGACTTGTATCTGATATCAGATTCAAAGTATAAGAAAAATCACGTTAAAATATACATACATATATATTTATGTATATACACATACAAAGCTTTCCCTCTCATAAGGCTTTACCCTATGGCCTACTAAGATCTGGACTAAAAGTCACTGTTTATTCCTATTCCCGTACACATAAAATAAATCATTTTAGAGTCCATGTTAAATGAGTATTCTCTTTTGAATAAGATACATACAAGTCAGTGAGGTTTGCCATTATTAGACATTTTTAAAATATATTTCTCAGCACAAAAGAAGTTGGAGACCCCTGTCCAATAAAACAAGTTCTAGAGAGTCTCACTAAATGAAAGAACTCTCTGGGAGAAAAATGAAGTGCCCAACTTAAATTTATCATCATATGCTTCTAAAGCTATGAAATAAAGCTGTGGAATTTATGGGTAACATTGTTCTTAAACAAGCAAAAAGCTGTCTGCATAGAGATAGAATATGACTGCATAATTTCTTGGTCTTTGAAGGGAGAGAATCTTGTCTTCATCATCAAGTATACATTTTTTTAAATGTAATATATATGATAAGACACACAATATTCTTTTTTTAAAGCTTAAGATCTTCTGGGTCGCTTTTACTGAATTTCATGATATTATCACAGGCTGTTTTGGATTTGATCATTGGGAGAGAAGTTTCTACTGGCAAAGAAATATAGAATTTTAGAGCTAGGTCATTATGCTTTGTTTAAGCTTAGTTTTAAATATGAGCTCTTTCTGGAGAAAAAAATGAATTTATTTGATCTGAAATATGCATCTTATATGCCAGAGAAGAAAGCAAAGACAGCAGAAAAAGTCAAAATGTGTTGTACCTGAGAGAAATCACATCCAGACATTTAGTTTGGTAAGTATATGGATTTTACTACTCACAATTTGTAACAGATTATTTTGAAATAACATT
>NW_007773888.1:0-4256 GCF_000696425.1 Galeopterus variegatus | reverse complement strand
ATGCCAAATCTTACAAGCCAAACAGGGCAATAAATGGGAGCTGCTGTGGATTTTACAATCGTCATTACCATCATCATCATTACCATTGCCATGTTGGCGGTTGCAAGGAAAACAGCTCAGAACTCTACTGGCAGGGTGGGAACCAGCCCACGTGGTTGTACCAAAGCAAGACAAAAACCTTCGGCCTCTAGTTCTTGAAGGTTCACTAAGCAGAGATGCTCATTGGATGTTGTCAATGTTTGCACAAAGGATTATCACAACTGCAGTGTCCTCACTAGAGGGCTGGCTCCCAGCTTTTAGCGGCCACTCCCAGGTAGTAGTGCCTAAGGAGGTTTGCCAAACACTTAACTATGGCCAAACACCTGGTAGGAAAGGAGACCAACAGTGGCTTCTGGAGACTTCTAC
This sequence comes from Galeopterus variegatus, assembly GCF_000696425.1. NCBI lineage: Eukaryota > Metazoa > Chordata > Mammalia > Dermoptera > Cynocephalidae > Galeopterus > Galeopterus variegatus. The sequence continues at coordinate 3,851 of NW_007773888.1, read as the reverse complement.
ATTCCCCCGGGAAACCAGAAAAAACAAAGACCTCCCCGCAAAGGAGCTCTCCTGCTTGTAGGGGAGATCACAGCTTCATAGATGGAGAACTGCTTCCCCTTGGGTGCTAGAGGCCTCTGCCGGCCAACAAAGAGTTAAACACAACTCTATTTCTCCCCAGTAGCTGTCACAAACCTAATAGTTTGGAAGGAGACACAACCACATTAGTCTGTGAATTCCCCACAATGAAGGCAGCAGCTAAGCCCTTCAGAATAAGACACAGGGACAGAAACTAACTAAGGGATGCGTGACTTTATACAAGATCCAGGGCCCTCTGACACGGGAGGTGCATGAAATATTTAACTGACAGAGAATGCAAATGTGCCTGCGGCAGGAGACGGTTAGAAGTGCCTTGGAGTGCATTTTGTGGCTGCTGTCACCTGCTGCTGTTTTGGTTAATTGGGAAGGGAAGGAGTAACTTGAGCAAGGTTTTCAGATGCTGCTATGTATTGACTCTTGCCTTGGAGTGCATTTTGTGGCTGCTGTCACCTGCTGCTGTTTTGGTTAATTGGGAAGGGAAAGAGTAACTTGAGCAAGGTTTTCAGATGCTGCTATGTATTGACTCTCTACCCTGAGGCAGGCACTAGGAGAGGCCCTTCCACACTTATTTCATTCTATTCCTCATAACACCTCTGTGTGGCAGGAATATTCGCCCCTTTTGTCAAATGAGGAGGCTGAGGCCCAGGCGGAGCCAGAAAGCTCTGAGACCTGGCACAGAGCAGGTGCTCACTACTGAGAGATTGGTAGAGACTTGCCCAGGATCACAAGCCGAGAGGAGAGATTGAAATGCAAATCCTGAGGACCCAGACCATTCCTGACCCCCTCTTCTCTCTCCCTACCTGCTTGCTCAGGGCAGGAGGCTGGGAGGGTCCTGATTAGGAATGGGTTTTGGCTCATGGGAGAAAATTTCAGATGGGGGGAAGAAAGCTTTTTCCAGGTAAATCTGCCTTTAGAACAGCAGCCAGACTTCTCCATACAGCTCAAAGACAGATCCCTCTGAACATTCAAGCTAGTCTCAGATACATGAGAGAGAATTAAAGATTCTGAATTAAAAACAAAACAAAAAACAGAAAGACCCCAGACCAACAGAATATGAGTCCTGTCTGCTATGAGTTACAATTGAGTCTTTCTTGGGTGGCAGGGGGACTCAACAGTGCCCACGTCCTTTCTGTAATTTATCTTATGATGGCAATGATAAAACAAAAAAAATGCAGGTAGCCATGCATGTTTGGGAGATTTGAGACTGAGACATGCAAGTGTAGTGGGAAGATTCACTGCTCTTAGAAATTTAACTGCTGGATAGACACAGACATAGAAATCTGGATATCCTACCAGATGTGAATTCCAGACTAGCATATCAAATTGCCTCCTGGAATCTCTGTGTGGATGCCCCATGGGCAGATAAAACCCAACATGCCTCAAAGCAAATGAACTTTGTCCTGCACCCATGCCCACCACCACAGAGGAAACCATATGCACCCTCTGCTTTGGTTGGTGACATCATCATCACCCAGCCTCTCAACTAGACTCCTGCACTTTCACCAGAACTTCCCTCTCCCTTATCCCTCAGGCCAATCTACTGCGGAATTCTCCTCTGACCATCGTTGCCACCCCTTTGCACATTTCTTCTGTTTTCACACACGAGCCCCTTAACCAGGCCCTCTGATTGCAATCTCACTCTCCTCTACCCATCACTGGCTCCAGAGAGATCTTTCTGAAATCCAGATTTGACCTTGGCACTCCCCTTTTTACCACCTTTGATCACCCACCAGCAGTGATGTTCTAAAGCCCAAGCTCCTTAGCATGGTATGAAAACTTGCACGATCCCCAAAGATGAATGAATTGTGCCTGCCTCCAAAGTCCATGCAGTCTAGTTAAACAAACACAGTCATGATGGTTAATTTTATAAGTCAACTTAGCAAGGTCATGTGTGGTAGCTTGTTAGAGCTGCCATATAAAATACCACAGACTGGGGCTTTGAACAACAGAGATTTATCCCCTTGTAGTGTGGGAACTGAGGCTGGGAGCCTGAGGTCAGAGCGTCGGCAGGGCCGGTCTCTCCTGAGGCCTGTCCTCATGGCCTTCCACCTCTTGCTGCCTTTACACCTAATGTTCCCTTTGTGCGCCTGTGCCCATGTCTTTCTGTGTGTCCTCCTCTCCTCTTCTTATTAGGGACACCAGTCAGAGTAGATTAGGGCCCACCTAACAGCCTCACCTTAATTATCTCTTTTCTCCATCCAAATACAGTCACATTCTGAGGTGTTGGGGTTAGGGCTTCAACACATGAATTTGGGGAAGACAAAACCCAGTCCATAACCCCCATAGCACCCAGTTTTTGGTCAAACACCAATCTTGGTGTTGCTGTGAAGGTATTTTTCAGATGTGATGAACATTTAAATCAATAAGCTTTGAGTAAAGCAGATGACTCTAAATAATGTGGGTGGGCCTCATCCAATAAGTTGAAGGACTTGAGAAAAGACTGAGGTCCCTGGGGAAGAGGGAGTTCTGCCTCCAAACTGCCTTCAGGCTCCAACTGCAACCTCGGGCTCTTCCCTGGGTCTGGAGATTTCAGACTCTCCAGCCCCACAATCACAAGTCGCTCCCTTAAAACAAAACTCTCTGGCCAAGCCTAGTTGAAGGACTTGAGAAAAGACTGAGGTCCCTGGGGAAGAGGGAGTTCTGCCTCCAAACTGCCTTCAGGCTCCAACTGCAACCTCGGGCTCTTCCCTGGGTCTGGAGATTTCAGACTCTCCAGCCCCACAATCACAAGTCGCTCCCTTAAAACAAAACTCTCGGGCCAAGCCCGTGGCGCACTCGGGAGAGTGCGGCGCTGGGAGCGCAGTGGCACTCCCGCCGCGGGTTCGGATCCTATATAGGGATGGCCGGTGCACTCACTGGCTGAGTGCGGTGTGGGCGACAAGCCAAGGGTTGTGATCCCCTTACCGGTCACAAAAAGGACAAAAAAAAAAAAACCCTCTCTCTCCTTACCTCTCTGAGAGAAAGAAATTTAAGGACGTGGCTCATGAGATTGTGGAGCTGGCAAGTCCAAAACCTCCAAAGAAACAAAACCAAGAGGATGTCTGTGTGAGTGTGTATCATACATATATACATATGTGTGTACACACATATACACATACTTGTATATATGTGTGTATATAAATATATATACACAAGCATATATATATATACACATCCTATTGGTTCTGTTTCTTTGTAGAATTTTGACTCATACAACCATATACTCAAAAAAAAAAAAAGATACCTGATAACACATAAAAATGTCTGACCAGAGGCAGGCAGTCCAGGGCTGGTGCAGTGTCTCCAAAACCATCAGGAGCCTGGACTCCTACCACCTTGCTGCTCCACTGTCCTCAGTGTGCCACCTCACGGGCCAAGGTGGCTGCTGGAGCTCCAGGTACCACGCCCCCATCCCAGCCAGCAGGACAGAGAAAGGGACCTAAAAGGGCACACTTCCTTGTTTAGGGGCTCCTTCCGGAAGTTGAACATGAACATCCCATTGGCCACAACTTATCACATGTAGGCGCAAAGGAGTTGGGAGCGTGGTCTTTACTCCAGAAGCCGCGTGCCCCGCTGAACCTGAGGAGGTCTTACGTCGTGGTGGAAGGGGGTGGCCCTGGCGTTGGGCCACAGTACCTCTGCTGCGAGTACCAGACGACGGGCGCCGACGAGGAGAGCATTTTAGAAGTGAAGGGGACTGGGGCGGGCCGAGGCAGGCGGAGAGGGCCGCGCAGGGCAGAGGGACCGGCGCTGACTGAGGGAAGGGCTGCCCCGCTCGCGCAGGAAGTTCCAGC
>NW_007773887.1:0-4256 GCF_000696425.1 Galeopterus variegatus | reverse complement strand
GTCTTTCTGCCATACCATGGCTACAGGTTCTCTTTTATTCTACCACTACTCTTAAAACTGCCGTCTTGATTGTAGGTCTCTGCACTGTTGGATAAATCCCATGGTAACTTCTTCTATAGAAATGATACTGAAAGCTTGTGTGGGCAAGCCAAGACCAACTTTTGAGAGAATGGCTGCGATTTGAAAAGTCCCAAAGGTTCTCTTTTTGTAACAAATCCCAGTTTTGGAATCCTAGCCTCAAAAGCAGAAACTTCTTGTTTATAAAGTTATATATTTTTGTTGGTTATACAAGCATTTGTCCAAACTATGACTTTCACAACACTTCACTAAGCAAATGCTGAATGTAACAGTTGTTAATTTTATTTACTTGTCTGTTTCTTTACTTGCTTTTTTTTTGTTTTGTTGATCTATAGTATATTCTTCTTATGTACATAGTACATTCTCCTATAGTATATTCTCCTTATAGTCTCACTATGGTAGGTTTTATGTATCAACAAGCTATACTTTTCCTTAAAATATTCTGAAAAATGTGAAGCAAAATAGAAAACATATATAAAATGTTTGTAATCTCAAATTGTTGAAACATTTGAACAAAGGCAAGGGTTTGAAGCTAGACAATTACAGTTTCCTTGAGTACTTATATTTGCAGCAAAACTCTGTTAAATGTATTTGCCAGTCATAAGAATGTATATAGGTAATACATACATGTAGCCTGGGAAACATTTGAACAAAGGCAAGGGTTTGAAGCTAGACAATTACAGTTTCCTTGAGTACTTATTTTTGCAGCAAAACTCTGTTAAATGTATTTGCCAGTCATAAGAATGTATATAGGTAATACATACATGTAGCCTGGGTATACAAATTTTAACATTTATAAGTAAACAAATGGCTCTTTGGAATGGCTAAACCTTCCTTGCCCTGACAATGAGTAAAGATGCTTAGAATCTAGCTAAGGTTAACAAAATAAATAATGTCCTGCCCAAATGAGAACCATCTGAGCTACTCACCTTTCTGAGTATTTTAATATCATCATGGGAAGATTCAGTTTATGACCAATACTTTCACTGTATTTATTTTGAAACTTTAACAGTCACATTGCTACTTTTCTTCTGCCAGCTAATTTTGAATTGTTCAGTACAATTTTCTGAATTTGGGCTAACCTGACCTTAGATCAGAGAGTAAATGGGAATATTTTTCACAGACTTGATATACACATTTTCACTTGTTGAGACTGTGTAGAAGTGCCTCACAACTCTAATTTTGAAGAGGAAGTCTGATTTTGTATTTCTTGCATGAGTTATATTGTTTATATAACGTCACTTGATTGTAAATTAATTAATTTATTGTATCTTTTCTGAGTCATAACCATCAATTCTCATTATATCCTAAGATGGCTTCTTTCATAAATGGTATTTTGGAAAAGGAAAAAGCCATTCTAGCTGCAGCTGTATGAGCTACATTTAATGCTGCATATCTGATAGCGCATAGTTTTTAATAAACTGAATGATTTTAGGGCAGAGTTTTTTTTCTTTTCAGATGTTGTATCTGCCAGTTTGTAATACTTAAGAGGTCTAATTTCTTCAATACACCAGTTTTTTGATGCTGTGTAAACACTTTTGGCCTTTTCTTTGTCATTCAATATATGCACTTTCATATTTGGCTAAGGAGTAGATGCTGGTACTGAATATTTTTTGCATCAGACCAGAACCAGCAAGAATGAACAGAAGGTGAGGACAGGGTCTCAAAAACACTCTCTTACCTCTCTTCCTGTCAATGTGCACAGTCCTTTTACTGAACGCTAACATTTGCAGACAGTTACCTTGACCTTAGCGTGATACAAATTTGTATTCATTGATGGCATCCGAGTAAACCTTTTTTCTTCCAATTCGGTTATGTTGATTCTTTTCCTTTAGCTGAAATTGGTTTTGATATCCTCAGTGAGATTACTTGGCAAATGATTGTTTCTCCTTTTTGAAGTTTTAAAAAGGACAAGTACCTTTTGTTCATGATTAGAAAGGTGCCGGTTCATATGACTTTGCATATCTCCTTTTAAGAATTTTACTTTGTTGTATTTATCACCCATTTTAGGCAATTTACTATATCGACATTAGAAGGAAGAATTGCATCTATTTAAAGACTAACTGCAATTTAGTGAGTTGTAACAGATTTATACTCCTGCAAAACCATCATGTCAATCAAGATACAAAACATTTCTGTCACTCCAAAAGAGTTCCTTGACCCTCTTTGTAGTCTACCCTATCTTAGCCCTCAGCCCCAGGAAACCATTCATCTTCTTTTTGAAACTATAGGTTAGTCTGCATTTTCTAAAATTGTATACAAATGGAATAATATTGTATGTACTCTGTTACGTGTACTTTCTTTCCTATGGCATAAGTTGAATACAGACAGAAAATGCTGACCATATTTCAATTCATAGTTGGGATAATTCTGACTAATTAGGAGGAGTGAAGATTAACTGAGAACTGAGAAGGACAGCTTAGGTATTTATGGTAAAGAAACCAAAGGAAATTTTTGCTAATATAAGTAGAAGGCATAATATACTTGTGCTGTTGAAACCACATGACTATTCACAAAAGGAACATAATTCTTGTCAGAGAGCAACTTATGGGTCAGCTAAAAAATTAAAACTTTTCCATTAAGGCATCCAGTAATCACTATATTTAAGAAGCTGAGCATCAAAATAAAACAAAATTGTGAAATGATTAATTTAGACACAAAGATATAACAAGTTCACGAAATGTTGCCACTGTTTTTTCAGGTTCACATGAATCTGATTTTAGTTCCCACATACTCTTTTCAGAGGAATATTTAAATAATTTGACTGTGACAAGCCAAACTGTTTTGAGGCCTCATTGAAAGTCAAATGAAAACATTAATCAAATGCAAAAATATTCCAGTCAGGCATAGAAATGCTGCAGGTTAGAAAATAAAAATGTTGCCTGCGAGAAGGAAAATCAATCGATTTAGAAATAGCAAGTATTGGTTCAGATCTAAATGGTCAGTAGTGACTAGAAATCACTACAGTTTCAGGTGGTTGTATTTTCCTTGAGCATCATCAGACAGTCTTGGGCTACATCTACACTGCAAAACCAGTTTGTTTGACAAACTTTTCACCTGAGTAAATTAGAAAATCAGATCCATCAAACAACTGATTGCCTTTTCTTTTCTCACTATTTTTTGAAACAAGCATTAATGACTGGCATGTAAATAAATATTTATAACACAAAATAGCCAGGTAAGTGGCTTGTGTAATAGCAGTTTTAATTGAGCAAAAGAAATGCCATAGAATTATCCAATATTAAGTGAGAACTACCTTCTCATTTTTGCTATGAATCTATAAAGTATGACTCCTTTGGTAAGGCGATCTGACAAATATATTACATTGCTATTCAGTCAGAGCTGCCCCTGTTTTAAGGGAGTAAATGACTCTCTCTCTCTCTCTCTCTCTCTCTCTCTCTTTATATATATATATATATATTTATTTTATTTTCAGTCAGAGCTGCCCCTGTTTTAAGGGAGTAAATGACTCTCTCTCTCTCTCTCTCTCTCTTTATATATATATATATATATTTATTTTATTTTATTTTATCTTATTTTATTTTTTTTTGGAATATACGACTATATAGTATGGGTAATAACCTTCGTCTGTCACTTAACTGCTTTACCACCTTGGTAATTTGCTAAGTCTCTTTACGCATTTCTGTTGTTATCTGGTTAAAAATGTCATCATATAGAATTATGAGGATTTAATTAGATAATGCCTGTGAAGCATTAAGTTCAATTCCTGGCACAAAGAAATATTAATACATGTTATTCTTATATTCCTTGAATTTTTATTAGTTCATTCATGCATTTGACAAATATTAATTGAATTTTTATTAGGGCCCAGTGACTGTGCTAAGCATTGGAAATAATATGGTGAAAAATCCACAGCCCCTGTCCTGATTAAGCTTAGTGTGTAGTAGGGAATGCACTCAAGTACATGAACAATTTTAATAGAGTAAAAAGTGCTATCCAGAGATAAGCAAGAGCTTGGGGTACTGTGGGAACACGTAGGAGGGCTTCCTGGAGGAGGCACTGGGGATAAATAGGAGTTGGGAGAAAAGCCTTTTGGAGCAGAGGTGAGGAGGGGCACGGAGGAGAAGAGGATAAAGAGGAAGGGAGGGGAGGGGCAGATGGTTCCCTCAGAGGGAACAGCACGTGTTAAAGCCTATTGTACCCTTTCAGAAAAGATA
>NW_007773886.1:0-4257 GCF_000696425.1 Galeopterus variegatus | reverse complement strand
GATAGTTATGAGGCAGCAAAGAATAAAATAACAAGCACACAGAGCTCCAGAATATCAGGGTGGAATGCCGGCGTCTTCTCCCACGATGAGGCCTTGCCATCATCCCTTCACGATGAGGCTCTGCAAACACCGTGTTTCATTAAAAGATCTTTATCAGACTTTAATCTTTTGAGTGGGAGGCGCCCCCGCAAGTATGGAGGGGCCAGAGCATGGGGTGCACTCCTAGTCCTTTGACATGAAGACCTGCCGGGCCCTTCCTGGCCTGCTGCCACTGGAATTTTCTTTTGTCCCCCTGAGCAGCAGTTAGGGACGCAGCTGAGAGGATGAGCTCACCTGAGACAGGAAGGAGGTTCAACCATAGGTCCTCCCACTCCAACCCCACCAGCTCCACCTGGGCCTTAAAAGGGCAAGATCAGAGATAGAACATTCAGTAGGACTTTGTTCACTGCTCCCATCCCATACCCACACACAGAGTCCCTTTGAGCCCTGGATGGCTACAGCGGCCCTGCCTTGGGGCCTCACCACAGGCCCAGGCTCTTCTCAACGCCCCAATCCCCTTGTTAATGAAGTGACAGGCTGTGGGACTTGGGGACAAATCTTAGCCGCAGCTCAGTGCAGCCCCTCGGGGTCAGTGTGAGGGCTTGGCCTTGGGAGCTGCAGCCAGGAAGGATGAGTGGTTTCACTGGAACTGTGTGCAGAGCTGTGTGGTGGGGGCTGGCCAGGAGAGCCCCCATATCTGACACTGTCTAGGTCCCCTCCCCTCCCATCGCATCCTCGGAGGCCTGAGGAGCAGGTGGCCAGCTCTGCCTAGACCTTGCTCTTCCTCCCACCACCTGCACAAAAGGTAACATCTCCCAGATCTCACTCGGGCTGGGACCCTGGTTCCACTCAGCCCACTGTGGCCCGTCCCCTAGGCCTGCTGATGCCGAGACACAGGTTGGGGCAGGGGACAGTGGAGCCTCCTCTCGCCTCTGCGCCAGCCTCGGCCAGCCGCCTCCCAAGCCCTGGTTCCTCACGGTCTCCTTCTCTGCCCTCCAGAATATGACATCGAGGCAGCCCAGGAGAAGGACCGCCAGGCCTTCAAGCCCACTGACATCCTGCGGACCCAGAAGACCAACTGTGACGGCTACGCTGGCCTCTTTGAGAGAATGTGCAGGTACGAGAGGCGGCAGCAAGAGGCGGGAGTCCCCGGTCACACGCAGCCTCTCCCTCTCCCCCTCGCAAAGTGCTGTGGGCCTTGCCCACGTGGCAGGCCTGAAACCTGAGTTTGCAAACTCTGCTCTGGAATCCAAGTGAGTCCTGAAAAGGTCAATTTCTCCCTTTTTAACACCAGCATAATTGACTTTGTACCATCTGCCGGGCTTCGCGAGGCATTAACATAATGGCAGATGAATGCACAAAGATAATTTGGTTATAAAAGGCCGTTTTTCCACCTTCTCCCATCTCTGTGTGGCTGAAGGTTAAAAGAATGGCAGGCTTGGGAATGGGAGGACAGAGGCTGCTGATGCCAAGGGGACTGTGAAAGGCTGTCCTCAGGCTGGCACAGGGGGCGTCTCCTGGGGAAAAAACAAGATCTTCTACCTAAAAAGATTGTTGATTGGAAAGCTGAATAACTAGAAAGCAGCTTCTCTCAGAGCCTTTAGGCTACATTTTCAGCACTGTGGGGGTGAGCATGGGCCAGGTTGCTGGGGTAGGTGACAGCTCTGGCCTGGGCAGGAGAATGGGCCATTGCTGGTTCCCAGTGGCCTCAAGACAAGTTCAAGGCAGGGGGAGCCCCACTGATCCCCACAACTTCCTGTGCCCACTGTCGGAGGTCTGCTGGGCTCCCCCAGGTAACAATCAGCTAGCCCTGGGTCCACCAAAGAACCCCTTATCCAGTCTTCCCAGGCACCCAGACGTCAGCCCGGCAGGACTGCAGGTGGAAATTCATCAAACCCAGTGTAGCAACACTTAGTCCACAGGTGGGCAGGTGTTATGCTTCAGTGTAGTGCAAGGCAGTCACCAGGCACCAGGCACATGCAACCTTTTCCTGGCCCGAGCCCCGGTTGTGCTGCCTCCTACCCCCATCAGAATTGCCAAGCACACACACGCACACCCGCACTTGGCCCCACACTGCCCACCCCTCCTGCTCCGCCCCCTGCTCTTTCCTTTGCTCACCTCCAAGGCTCGCCCCTGAGACCACAGCCCCAGAGGCACCAGAGCAGGTCAGGGTGCAGAGCACTCCCTCCACGCCTCAGAGCAGCCCTCCGCACCCCCTCTCATGCCCACTGCCACTCCCCACCCAGATGCAGGTGCCCCCACCTGCCTTCGGGCCTATCCAGGAACCTGGATCCTCACCACTCTCCCTGTCCAGGCTCTCCTGGCCTGGGTTTCTGAACACGACTAAAGGCTAACACACTGTCTCATAAAGTCCTCCCAATCTGTCCTCCACCACCCCTGCACCCTGCATCCAGAGACACTGCCCGCACTTCCTATGCGCCCCTGCTCCCTGCCCTAAGGCTCCTTCCAGCCACACTCCAGGAGGCCGCACCGCCTTCCTCTCCCTTGATGTCCTCAGAGTACCTCGTAAACCAGCTCCTGTGCCGCCTTATGCTTTCGCTTAATAACATTTGCAAGTTAAAAAAAAAAAAAAAAACTTGTTCATTGTAGACAATTTATAAAATGCACTAAAGCAAAAAGAAGAAATTAAGTAAGCGAATCCCACCACATAGAGATAACACTGCTAACATTTTGTCGTATTCCTTTCCAGACTTCATTCTATGCATATGGGCACTGCCTGTGCTCATTTCTTCTACATCTTACAGGTCTTAGATGTCTTTATATATCTTTAGCTCCTCTCTCTTTCTGCCTGGCCTGTGAATACTCATCTCAGAACCCTACACACAGCAGGCCTTCAAAAGACACTTAGAGAATGACAGGAAATGACAGGGTAATCCTAGCAGACATGTGAAATGGCCTTATTCCTTTTTAAATAATGAAATAAACACTAGTTTGTTTTCAGCTCCATTTGTGCCTAGCAACTTGCAGGCCGTGATTATTTTTATCTAATTTTGCAAACTTGAAAACACTCAGAGGTTTCTTTCAAGTTATAGGATATGTCCTTCCTTATCCAGTATAAGCTTCCTAGCATGCTATAGGAGAGCCAGAGTTAAAGCCAGAAAGACCTGGGTTCCAGCCCGTAGTTTACCACTTGGGGGTTTTGTCCCTCTGGGTAAAGCGCTTACCTCTCGGAGCCTCTGTTTTTTCATCTGTAAACTGGATCTGTTGCGTATTTGGCAGACTGTAGGACTAAATGAGAACATGGAGTTTGGGGGTTGCTAACATGAGTTTGAGGTTGTCTTTTTTTAATCTTTCCTGTCTTTCTTGAGTGTTGGAATGCTTTTGCTCTGCGGAACTTTCCTACAGATTATGCTGGCCCACATAGACTCAGAAAATTGACACTTGCCTTGAGTGAAACTGTCAAGTTTTGGCCTGGTTCGGATTCTTAACAATGGCCATATTCTGGCCTGCAGCTGATCATTAAAACATCTCCCAACATTTTGCATCATTTAAAGTTAGTTTCAACCTGGAAGTCACCAAATGCAAAACTTCTCTCACTGCCTGGGACGTGCAATGATAGCACGCAGTTCCCTGACCTCCTTTAACTTTCGCTTTAAAGATCAGTAGCCTGTCTATGCATCACCTCCCTAATTCCCTTTGCCTTTAAAATAACTGCCAAAAGTTTGGTAAATTCATTAGCTGATTCCTTAATAACTGAAGACATGGAATCCACCCTTGCTGATTTATTCCCGCCTAGTTGTCAGGGTGGCCTCTTAGCAAGAGTTGTACCCATCAGCACTTCCTGCCCGTCCGTTCTGCCTCCCTGCAATGGCCTCATTAAAGACTGATTTAATAAAGTCATTTGGTGAGGAATTCAGATATTTTTGCAACATCATTCATTTCCTTATTGTCTTTCCCAAGTTACAGTTGCGGGATTTTTTTGGTAGTGCTATTGCTTGTAACTGCTAGTCCACTTTCTTTCTGACTTTCTATCATCCAGCATTAATACTCTCCCTTTGCCTCAGTTGCCCATGGCTTTAGTTGATTCTGCCTAATTTCCTTGCAGGGAACAAGCTTAATTCCGCAGACTCCTGCCACCGAGCCTGCCTCTCTCCCCATGTTATCATGGCTCTAGCACCAGCATCTAGCGAATTTTCCAGAGACTTTGGATAAAGCCAGGAGCTGACTACCAGTGTGAGGTTTAGATGCTGAGGCTGT
>NW_007773885.1:8629-12886 GCF_000696425.1 Galeopterus variegatus | reverse complement strand
ACAAAACAAAAAAATGTCAGCCCTTTTGTGTGTGTGTGTGTGTGTGTGTGTGTGTGTGTGTGTGTGTGTGTGAATATTGGTAGGCTAGTTTTAAAATTTATATAGAAATTATGTGCACAAAACAAAAAAATGTCAGCCCTTTTGTGTGTGTGTGTGTGTGTGTGTGTGTGTGTGTGTAAATATTGGTAGGCTAGTTTTAAAATTTATATAGAAATTATGTGGAAAGAGCTAATACTTTCAAATAAAGGAAAAACAACTTGGTCTCTGGAGATTGGGGCATTATAATTAACAATAATTAGAGCTCTTTAAAGGAAAAACAACTTGGTCTCTGGAGATTGGGGCATTATAATTAACAATAATTAGAGCTCTTTCACATTTGTTCAAGCATAGACAGCATAAAGAGCCAATAAATATGCCCCTATATTGACTACATGAATAGTGGCAAAGGCAGTACTGCAGAGGAATCACATTTGTTCAAGCATAGACAGCATAAAGAGCCAATAAATATGCCCCTATATTGACTACAGGAACAGTGGCAAAGGCAGTACTGCAGAGGGAAAAAAAGGTGCAGGGTCAGTTGCATATCTGTATGGTCAAAAATGAACTGTGATGCCTATCTGATACAGTGCACAAAAAATAATTCCAGGCAGATAATTACTCTAAGTTTGAATGGTAAAATATAGATCTTTTAAACATAATATAGCAGAATATCTTCATGATTTTAAGTTAGAACCTTTAATGAGACAGGAGAAAGGTCTAACCATAAAAGAAAAATTTTAGCAATTGCCACACACTAAATAAAGAACATTATTCTTTATATACAACATCAAGATTCTTAAAACGACTGGCCATAAAGTACAAAAAGATCCTGGAAACTCATATAAAGATTCCTACAAGTCTGTAAGGAAAATTCTTCAATGGGCAACTCACGAAAGATGTAACATCAATAAATATTTGAAAATAAGTTCAACATCATTACTCATCGAGGAAAGGCAAATTAAAAACATAAGAAAAGTTCCTGCAGTTCCACTAGAATGGCTAAAATTAAAAAGACTGACACATATGAGATAGTTCTGAAACTGTGCAGCAATAGGAACTGTCATATATGACTGATGGAAGTAAAGCTTGATTCAATCACTTTGAAAAACAGTTTTTAACTAGTTCTTTAATTTTAAGATATGCATAACCTATAATCAAGTAATTTCACTCCTAAAAATGTACCCAACCCAGATCAACGTACATGCACGACAGAGGTAGCAGTATTTTTAATTGCCCCAGAATGCAGCTAATCCAAACATCCAGGGGGAGGGGAGGCTGGGAGAAATTGGTGGAGGGCCACAAAAATGTTTGCATTGTGTAATGATAAAATTTTAAAAATATTAAATTTAAAAAATATAAAATCAGCACAAAAAATGTGATATACTCACGCAAATTTCTTATGTCTTGCAAAAATCACACAATTAGACCTCTTCATAGACAGGAAGTAAATAAGTATCCAGAGTTTTGCTACACACATTGGATGCTAATTTCAGTTACCACCCTTAAAGGTCACCACAACTAGCTTGTTTAGTTTCTCAAGATCCAAGTAAGAGTACCTTAGTTTTCCCAACCTCACCTACTCAGTGGCTTGACGGAATGGGTTATTATAAAAGTGAAGTTTTGATTTGTAAAACTCTGTCCCCTATGAGACTATTTTTTCCTTATTGTATTCAATTGCACCAGATCACACATGTAAAATTTCAGATTATCTATCTATCCATCGTCTGTGCATACAATTAGTCATTCAGAGGGGCAGCAGGCAATTTTCCATTTTTAATGCAAATATATCACTACACACATCATACACTACATGTAACTTAAAAAAAGACGACAAAAAAACACTCAAAAATTTGTATGTCACAGAAAGCCATCAGTTTCTGTTATTCAGTGGAGGACCTGTTTCTGAATTTTAGTGTGTATACTTATTGATGTAACTTTATTTACTTTCTATAATCCTTGTTTGTAGACCTCCTAATCAATCAGAGACATCTAGTGATTTAGGATGGTCAAAGATAAAATGGTCAAAGTAACAACTGTTATTGTTACTTATTGTTATTCAAATTACCTCTTTAAACATATGTCAGAAACAAAGCAGCTGGAGACAAAACATCTTTTAAGCCAGAGCTAATTTTTCATAAGAAAAAAGGGCTTCTGGTCAAGATGGCAGAATAGATGGTCCCCAGCGTCACTCTCTCCCACAAAGCAACCAATTTACAACTATTAAAAAGCAATGACAGCCAAGCTGGGGCTGCTAGAGCTCAGGGGAAGAGGAGGACACACCTACAGAGTTCACGAAGGCAGGAGAAGCCATGACGAGATAAGGAAAGGATCGCTCCCAACTTATTTCAAGCCCTGGAGGATTCAAGGCTGGAGCTGGTGAGCACATGGATCAAGAGCTGGCAAAAGCTGCTGCTGTGCCCTTCCTATGATGTTGCTGGAGGTGGCAGAGGAGAAGAGGGCCTTGGTGGCCCCCAGGCCAGCAAGACCACTAGCAGGGTTTCTGTGGATCCACATAGGAGCGAGGGGCCACAGACAACTGAAAAAGGAGCCACCTAGAGGCTGGTGAGTCATTTCAAAGGACTGGCATATGGTGCAAACTGTGGGAAGTGTTTGGAGTGTGGGCAGTGGGGGAGACAGGCCCACTGGGGAAAGGCCCCCTCAGTGGAGACTGGTCAGGAATATAGAACTTCAGGGGTGCAATTTGCTGAAAAGACTCAGGCCCCGACCAGAGTTTCCACACAATCCAGGTATAGAAGAACTCACAAGACCTGGAAGTGCTTACAAGGTCAACAATTAAAACCTGAGCTGTACAAAAGCCTTCCTCAGAGAATCAGCAGCAAAGCAGCAATTTAGCTAAACCACAGGGTCAAGTGCTAGTTCCCAAAGGATGTTCCCCCAATATAGAAGTAACCAAGGGACAATAAATTATTCCCACTGCAGAATTTTAAGTGGTGGGAACAGCAAATAATCCAACACAGAACTGAAAAAAAAAATACACATAGATCAGAGACAAAGTTTGATACTAACCATCCACTGCAGAATTTTAAGTGGTGGGAACAGCAAATAATCCAACACAGAACTGAAAAAAAAAAAATACACACAGATCAGAGACAAAGTTTGATACTAACCATTAAAGGTCTAACACCACCAAAGAGCACCTATCAAACCTAGAAGGACTAGAAGCCCCCTGAGTTCCCAAGCTGGGGAGGTCAGAGGGCTGTGGGCCTCAGCTACACACCCCCAATGACCACACTCAGTCCAGCGATGACTACCAGGCTGCCGCCAGAAGCACCCAGGACTCCTGAGTCAGTGCAGTGGGGCCCAAGGACATCAGCCATGACAACCCAACATCCACAACCAGCCCAGTGACAACCACTGAGCCACCATACTAAGTTCCCCAGGCTCCTGAGCCAGGGTGGTGGGCATCAAGGGCTTCAGCCACACCCACCAATGTCCACACCAAGCCCAGTGATGACCACTGAGCTGCCACCAGTAATGTCCCCAGCTCCTGAGCCAGGGTGGTGGGGTCCAAGAACCTTACTCACACCCCCCTGACATTAGCAACCAGCCCAACAACAACCACCCATCTGCCACCAGAAACACCCTGGCTCCTGAGCCAGGGCAGTGGGGTGCCGAGAGCTTCACCCACACCCTGTGACATCTGCATCCAGCCCAGCAATGATGGAGCCTCTGCTGGAAGCCCCCTGGTCTCCCCTGCTGGAATGAGGGGAGGTGCCACGGGCCTCAACCACACTCCTTCCTCTTCCTCCCACCCTATTTCTCTCTCCCTTTCCTTCTCTGCCTCCCCACAAGTGCTCCGCAGCAACATCTTAGAATGTAAAAAGATAATATTAATAAATAAAGTCATTAAAAAAATAAAATAAAATAAAGCTTTTATTAATGTTAAAAAAATAAAAAGATAAGTCCTCAGCAAAGTATGACCACCACAATATATGAAAAAAGGAGGAGGAGGACCTTGACTAGGTGGGATTTTCCTGGTCTGGGAGGAAAAGAGTATGTAGCACAACCTCAGGAAACGTCAGAGAACTGTGCAATAAGGAAAAGAGACAGCGTGGGTTTTACATGCGAACCAGACACAGCCTTCAGTCTTTAGTGACTGTAATGTGTATCTGGTATCATCCATTCTGAGTGGTTATGTTGGGTGTTTTTCACACCGACTTATGTGAGCCAACCATACACAGCCGTAAGCATGCTTTT
>NW_007773885.1:0-3997 GCF_000696425.1 Galeopterus variegatus | reverse complement strand
AAGGCAGTGTTGGAAATAGAATAAATAAATCTGTTTTACACCATACCAAGTTTAGACTCATCCATAAACCCATAACAAACCACTACGGATAAGCTTTCTGAAAGTGCAATACAAGTTTTGTTTCAACATATGAGAAAAACATTTTTTTTCCAGATAACTAGAGGTCCTTTAAACTAAGGCAGAAATATTATTCCCATTTATTTTTATCTGAATCATCATTGTGAAGGTAAGGTTTGTGGGGGGAAAGAGTGGGAGTGCATCATAGAAGCAATATGTAAGCATGCAGGGTTCTCAATAGTTTGGTCACATTCTTTTCTAATGCATGCCGGTATGTTAAAATAAAAGTTATAACATACTTTTATCTCTCTGTGGAGAGCAGGTACAAGAGTGCAAAGATGGTGAAGAGAGCGTTTCATAGCACCAGCCTGTGTAGAGCTAGGGCTAAAGAGATATTTAAATTATTTTCTGTCAATTATGTACAAGGGTTTAGAAACTGGGAAATGTGTAATTAAGCACTTTCATAACCCTCTATACCCAGACTCTAGCCAGGCTAGACTTTGAGTTTTGGTAGAATCTGGACAAATAAAGGATTTCATGAGGCAGGTAATCTGAGCAAAGTTTCAAAGGTTTCTGATTTTCACTATTTTGTGAAAATTATTATTTTAATTTAAAATTATGATTTTAACTTAATTTGCAGTTTTTCAAAAATGCACTCAATTTTCTCACAAGTTCCACTTCTTTGACTATTCCATGCTTGATGAATTTTATACAATAACTCATACATTTAAGAAGATGGTTCTCACATATTTTTTTCTAATGTAAATTATGCTTTGAACTCAGACATTTTCCTCTGTATTAAAACTTTCTTTTATCTAATGTATTGATTCCTGTGGTGATGCATGGTGAGGTGTGATGCTGTGGTGAGCACATAGGGTTTGAAAGGTATTGCCAAAGTCAAGAAATATATTTTGTGACATTCTATGCTATGAGCTATATAACTAAAAACATGCTACTCATCTTCCCTCAGTCTCACTTGTCCCACCTCTTTAATTGTGTTAATGCATTGGTTGGAAGGACTAAAAGAGTCTGATATGGTGAAGGTAATAAACAAATATTAATTTTCTTCTTTGCAAAGAAAGCGGTGAGCAGACTAATAAGTCATGACAGGACTATTTTCTGTAGCAAGAAGTGGAAAATAATTTTAAATTTTTAAGGTACTGGGGATCTTGTATGATATTGAAAGTCAGGAAAAGGTAGGATTTATCACAATGTTAGAAGCAGTGGCAGATGCTACTTTCATAAATTCCAATCACTATAAAAATAATTAGCACAATGTCAGGAATCGACACATTAGATAAAAGAAAGTTTAATAAAGAGGAAAATGTCTGAGTTCAAAACATAATTTACGGGCTGGCCCGGTGGCGCACTCGGTAGAGTGCGGCGGCGCTCCCACCGAGGGTTCAGATCCCATATAGAGACTGGTCCGCTCACTGGTTGAGCGCGGTGCGGGCGCGACACCGAGGGTTGCAATCCCATTACCAGCCACGAAAAAAGACAAAAAAGGGAAAAAAAAAACAAAAACATAATTTACATTAGAAAAAAAAGATGTGAGAGAATCATCTTCTTAAATGGGTGAGTTATTGTATAAAATTCATCAAGCATGTAATAATCAAAGAAGTGGAACTTGTGACAAAATTGAGTGCATTTTTGAAAAACTGCAAATCAAGTTAAAATCATAATTTTAAATTAAAATAATAATTTTCATCAAATACTGAAAACCAGAAGCTAGTTGAATCAAGACAAATTAAGAGGTGCAAAATTTAGGATGATAAAGCATTAACTAAATAAAGAGAATGCCAGTCAAGATGAAAGCACTGGAGAAATGAGAACCTCATACAAATCTCACGTATAGGGAGCTTCAAAACAAGAGTAAAAAATCATCAAAGGTGTAGTAGAAAAACCTTCACAATTTCTTTTCTTTTCTTTTCTTTTCTTTTTTTTTTTTTTTTTGGCAGCGGGCAGGTAAGGGGATCAAAACCCATGACTTTGGTGTTACAAGGCTGTGTTCTAACCAACTGTACTAAACGGCCAGCCCCACCTGCATAATTTCTATACCAGTAGGAAATGTAAAGTGAAGGAGTGTAGAAAAGGACTTACTTTCTATTATAACCGGCTACCTGAGATATCACTAACAAGACCCCTTGATATATTGATCTCTAAATAGAAATAATTTCAAACAGCTAGTTAGTGGCAGAATAAAAAAGGAAATATTACTTCATAGCTTCAACTTTAGCCACCTTTCTATTACTCTGCTGCTTCTGACATTGCCCAGGACTTTACCTAGAGCTGATTTAATGTCTTTGTTTCTCAGAGAGTAAATAACAGGGTTCAAGGTCGGAGGTGCTATAGAATAGAACACAGACACCACCAAATCTAAAATAGAAGGTACATCAGAAACTGGCTTTAAATAAGCAACAGCTCCTGCTGCAAGAAACGTGCTCACAACAATGAGGTGAGGCATGCAAGTGGAAAAGGCTTTGGACTGGCTCTGTCTGGATGGGAACTTTAACACAGCGGAGAAAATATACACATAGGAGACCGCCGTGCAAACTAAACATGAAAAAGCGTAACAGACCCCAATGACCACGCTGACATTAATGATGACGTGCTCTTCAGAACAAGTGAGCTTTAGTAGGGCAGGGACATCACAGAATAACTGATGTATCCTATTGGAGCCACAAAAATCCAGGGAGAATGTCCCTGCTGAGTATAAGATTCCCAAGGCCCCTCCACTGAGCGAGGACACAGCCATCAGCTGGACACAGGATCCTCTGCTCATGACAGCTTCATAGTGCAGAGGGCGGCAGATGGCAACGTAGCGATCGTAGGACGTCACGGTAAGGATGCCAATCTCTGAGCCAGCCAAAAATATCACCAGGAATAACTGCAGCACACACCGCGGGAAAGAGATGGTGTCAATGAAGGTGGTAGAGTTGAGGATGGATTTGGGAACTGTGACAGAAATGAGACACAGATCTAAGAAAGATAAATGCCTGACGAAAAAAATACATTGGGGTGTGGAGGCCTTGGTCAAGATTAGGGAGGAGGAGGATGATTAAACTCTCCGATATGGCCACTAAGTAGATCAGCGAGAAGAGCACAGCACGCAAGCCCAGCAGCATCCAATTCTCCATTCACCTCATAAGCAAGAATTCCGTCATTAGTGTCTGATTTGTCATACTTTAAAATTATGGGCCACCTATTGAATAAAGAAAAAGAAGTGTTATATTAACATAACAAATAAAATATTGTTTTTTCATTGTTGAGGCGTGTATAGTTTAGCATCAAGGCATAGGCAGAAAGCTCAAAAATACCAGGGTATTTATATTTCTTGTTGACTCAGGTGTAAACCAAGTATGGGTATAACTGTCCCATGTACCTTAAATTTATTGGAAAAGAAAAAAAAAAGACACTACTCTCCCTAATTACTTAAAATTATTTTTGAGGAATTTTATTTCTGTTAGGAAATACAGGATTGGCTACATAATTATAATTGTAATAAAATGACATTTTTTATGCAAAAATATTACTTTAATTGATATAGTTTTTCCATGGATTTGAAGTGATGGATGAAATTTCTGCTTGCTGCATACTGCAACCTGTTAAAACAGTCATTATTAGGAGGTGATACTGTAATTTATTATCCTCTCCCCATTGAAGGATATTAAGGTTGTTTCCCCATTTTTTAAACAAAAAGTTTAATTCTTTGGTGAAAATGTTATTATAGTATTTCTTGTTTCTTTAATGAAGATATCTGGCATAGCACAAAAAAGTAGAAGGCTACTAAAGAGATTTGACAAACTGATTTTCAAATGTATGCAGCTTTTTTTAATGAAAAGAGCAAAACCTGACATTAAGCCAGATGATTAACATAATATTCTAGAAAGGATTTAACAAACAACAAAGACTAAAAAAAAAAAAATGTTAGCAATATCTA
>NW_007773884.1:2719-4257 GCF_000696425.1 Galeopterus variegatus | reverse complement strand
ACACCGAGGGTTGCGATCCCGTTACCGGTCAATAAAAAAAAAAGACAAAAAGGAAAAATAAATAAATAAATAAATAAAATAAAATCCCTGTTAAGAATTAGTAAAAATAATAGACGCTTAAAAAAAATTCTTCACCATTATATTGATTTTTCAGTTAAAAAATGATTGGAAAAACTAGCTGACTCTTCTTTGCATCTCCCAAACCATAATGTTCAAACCTTTCAAATCAGTTTTGGCCTCCTTCACCTCTCCCTCCTTTCCCTTTCCCAGGCTTTAGATCAGATTAGATCGCCTATCTGGTTTCTCCTGTGATCTTACATTCTCCAAATGTACACACACCCTGTTTTGTGAGACAAGGCCTCTTTTTGGAGTGTCAGCTCTTTGCTTAGGAAGCTTTGCTCTGGTCTGATAATTTTCTGCTTTATGCTCATAAAAACTAGTGGAGCATTTATGATTCTACATAAACAAAAACATCAGCACCTGTTGTCATGGAGATGGGCCCCTCCCCACCTCCAGCCTGTGAGTCTGGTTTATACAGCTTGGTATGGTAGTCTTCAGAAAGCTCCAACCTCACACAGAGACGGAACTGGCCACTTGGCATGTCAAAACCAAAGACAGAGCTTCTGAGATGGGAATAGCTGGCTATGCTACTGACAAACCTCTGCCATCCAGATTGACTTTGTCCACTGTATCATTACAGATATTGTTTCCACTGTTGTAATTAAGACCCAAAGTAATAGAGGCTTAAACCAAGCAGAAAGTGATTTCTCTCTTCCCTAAGCAGTCCAGGACTGACAGAGGGGTTCCATTGTGATGGGGACCCAGGTTCTTCCTATTTTTTTGATTTCCTAAATTTTGGATATTGTTCTCATCTGCTTTGTCCAAGATGGCTCACCACCATATCCATTCCCAGCCAGAGAGTTGGGGAAAGGAGGGATGGAGGCATGCCCCTCCCTTTCTTACCCTGCCAGGTGCTGCACCCATTGGCCCTGACGTTGGAAGTAGGAACATGGCTGCCGAGAGTAGTGGTTAANTGCTGCACCCATTGGCCCTGACGTTGGAAGTAGGAACATGGCTGCCGAGAGTAGTGGTTAAGCATGTGGACTCGAAGGCCAGACCACCTGGGTGTGCATCCTGGCTCTATCACTTATCAGCTAATTAACCTTGGGCAAATTACTCATTTACTCCAGGGCTCAACTTCATTATCTGTAAAACGGGGGTGATGAAGATGGTAAGAGTACTCTCAACTCAGCATTGTCGTGAGGCTTACATGCGCTATTATGTGGAAAGTGCCAAGAACAGTGTTGCCATGTAGTAGGTGCTTCATGTGTATACTAACTAGTAGAATTATTATGGAAGCTTTTGATGCACTGTAAGGTGGTGGTGGTGATGATGGCGATGATGGCAATGGTGGCAGTGGTGATGGTGGTGACAGTGGTGGTGGTGGTGACGCTGGGGGTGGTGAAGGGAGTGATGGTCATGGCTGTGGCATGTGGGTAGTGGTGGTGACGATAGAGGTGATGGTGGTAGTGTTGTTG
>NW_007773884.1:0-2027 GCF_000696425.1 Galeopterus variegatus | reverse complement strand
GTCATGGCTGTGGCATGTGGGTAGTGGTGGTGACGATAGAGGTGATGGTGGTAGTGTTGTTGTTGGTGGTGGTCGTGGTGGTATTATTGGTGATAGCATGAGGGGGTGGTAATGGTAATTGTGGTGGTGGTAGTGATGGTGGTGACATGGGGGTATTGGTGGGTATTGGTGGTACTGGTGATTGGTGGTGGTGGTGGTGGTGATATTAGTGGTGATGACATGGAGGTGTTAAAAGTGGTGATGGTGGTAGGGGTGGTGGTGTGACTACTGTAGTTACCCCTGAAGACCAGGCCAGAGCATACTGAGAAATCCTATCTTGCTGATGCAGTACCTTGCACTACAGAGTTAGCTCATTTGGGGCAAATGGGATAACCTGGAGATGCTCACTGATGAGTCCCATCTTGACTGTATCAGGTCCCAGCACAGAGCCACGCCAGGGCTGGTGGTGTCAATTCCCAGGGAATATGACCTGAAGCTGAGCCAAATGAAATGACTTCTGGGTCAAGGGAGATACCACCCACCCGTTTTTAGGTGAGAGGCTGAAGGCCCACAGACTAGGGAAGATAGTCACATGTCTCCATCCAAGTCACAAACACAGGTGAGTAGGACCTGGGGTTCAGCAAACTCTAGGAGAGCTTCTATACTGGGAGAAAAGCTCACTGTATTTGGAGTGGGAAGGAGACAGGTTGAAACGAAGCATTTTAATCCTGTTTCCTAGTAACAAGTGAATCAGCTCTAAAAAGCCTCCTGCTTTCAAGAATTTAGACATAGTGTTACAATCCAGATGACCATGCCTGATTGTCACATTCTATACTAAATTTCTGTGTCCCATGTATCCCTAGGCTCTGTGGACACACTCCCTTAAACGCTGACTCAGCTTTGCCGCAGGGTTAAGTGTACCCGGGTAGACATCTATCACATGCTGGCTCACATCCCTTGGCCCACATTTTGCTGTGACCACAGCTGTGAGCCGCTGTGTGCTGGTGTAGTTTGGCAGCCCTTACCACAGCTGCTTCTGTGTCTCTTACTTTCTAACCCAGGACTTCCTGCCTCTGCCAAATGGGAAGCCAGGAAGAGCCCATCCAGCCTTGCTGGAGCAGGCACACGCCTGGGAGTCGAAGGGAGTTCACACCCTTGCGGCAACCTTGGCCCGTGGGGTATGGGAGAGGTTGGATGCATGTTCCCCTTGGCTGAGTCTCAGATGGACAACTCTAAGGTGCATTCCACATGGTTCCTCACAATGTCCCAGTGGGATTATGCTGCCCACAGTGGTGACCAGCTCCATCAAGTACCCTTGGACTGGCTTTCCCTCCTTTCTCATTTCATCATTCAAGTTCCTCCACTCTGGCTCTTTCGATTCTGTTCCCCAAATGGACTACTTGCATTAAAGTCCTTGTCTCAGGCTTTGCTTTTTAAAGGAAACCTAGGTATGACAGGTACACAGAAGGGACCTGGGGACAAGACAGGGGTACAATGTGACATAAGATCCTCCTATTCTTCTGCTCTGCTCTCTGCAGCATGCTGGGGCTGAGAAAGGTCTCCAGAAAAGGGGAAAAGAGTGATTGCACCATTTCATGGCTATTCACAATCTCAACACTGAGGATTCCCGAATTTATAAATCCAGCCCTCACTTTCCCCGAGTTCCAGACTCACATACAGTGTCCAAGTTCAGTTGGCTGAGCCTGCCTCACCTCTCTACCTGGATTTCCAATAGGCAGCTCAAACATATAAAGGTCAAAACAAACTGCTCATCCCCCCTGCCCTTTCTCCCATCTATGCCTCCCTCAGTCTTCCCGTCCTTAGTCAATAGCACCATTGCTCACCCATTTGCTTAGGCCAAAAACTAGGAGTCATTCTTGGTTCCTCTCTTTTCCTTGTCTCTCTACACCCCATCTGTCAGCAAGGCTTTTGGGTTCTACTTTCTGAATACCATATTTCACTGATTCTAGGACACTTCCCCCCCCCCCGCCTACTCACCTCCCCACCATATGATAACATCTGTGAATTCAGAATGCATCTTACAATCA
>NW_007773883.1:0-4257 GCF_000696425.1 Galeopterus variegatus | reverse complement strand
GTGATGATACATGCATTTAGTTCATCTCTAAAGAACTGAGGGTCTTGGGAATTTAACCATGACAGTACAGTCTTTTTGACATTAGTAACTAAAAACAAATAGGTGACTACTTTTAAAGATCTCTTAAGATTAGGAAACAAAGAGAATTCAGAAGGAGTCAAATTAGGACTGGAAAGTGGAAGCCTAATGATTTCTTACGGAAGCTCTCAAAAATCTGCCCTTGTTTGATGAGAGGAATGAGCAAAAGCATTGTCGTGGTGGAGAAAAACTCTCCGGTGAAGATTTCCAGGGGAATTTTTCTGCTGAAGCATTGCTAATTTCTTAAAACACTCTTCTAATAAACACTCTTCTAATAAGTTATCATTCTTTGGCTCTCCAGAAAGTCAACATGCAAAATGCTTCGAGCATCCTGAAAAACTGTTGCCGTGACCTTTGCTCTTGACTCGTCTGCTTTTGCTGTGACTGGACCACTTCCACCTCTTGGTAGCCATGGCTTTAAGGCTTTGATTGTGCTTTGTGTTCAGGAAAATATTGGTAAAGCCATGTCTCATCTCCTGTTACAGTTCTTTGAAGAAATGCTTCAGGATCTTGATCCTGTTTGTTTAACATTTCCATTGAAAGTTCTGCTCTTGACTAGAGCTGATCTGGGCACAACAGTTTTGACACCCATTGAGCAGAAAGTTTGCTCAACTTTAATTTTTCAGTCAAAACTGTGTAAGCTGAACCGTTTGAGATGTTTATGGTGTTGGCTATTGTTTCTGCTGTTAATTGTTGGTCCTCTTCAATTGGGGCACAAACAAAATTAATTTTTTCCTCACAAATTGTCATGGGTGGTCTGCTGCTGTGGGCTTCATCTTCAACACTCTTTCATCCCTAGTTATCCATTGGTAAAATTCTGATTTATTGGGGGCACTGTCCCCATAAACTTTTCCTAGGGTGTCCATGATTTTACCATTCTTCCACCCAAGCTTCACCATAAACTTGACTTTAGCAGAGCTCATGTTGCTCTGAGTGGGGCTCTTTTCAAACTGGTTTCTTATCGTTCTTAGTACCTCAAACTAGATCCTGTTTAGATGTATTCTACCAAGTTAGTACATGTTTATTTTGGTGCAAAAAGTTTTGAAATCCATAAATAGTTTTTCATAACATGCATTTTCCATGAATATTTTGAAGATCCCTCATAATAAATTAACCCACCAAAAATTAATCTCTTGGATTGCAGACAAATAGTATGCTGTGCTATTAAAAATAATTAAAAAGTTAGTTGTAACACTGTAGTTGAAGACCACTGTAGAAATATGAGAGTACTGCAGAAAATTTGTGGAAAAATAGAATAGGAAGATAATACAAATCTTTTCATGAACTTTTGAAGTACCCTCATATAAACTTCCCTTGTAGAAAAATAAAACAACTTTTGTTGGATGGTTTGTTTTTATGAAAACTATTTCTTAAATAACATTAAATAGTTAAACCAAAATTTAACAAAAATATCAACAGAACCTGCAAAGCAAAGATAAGAGTGAAGAAGGCTATTTCAGAAGAGTATGGAATGAGGAAAAATCTATAAACAAGTATAAGTGATATGGGCATGAAGGGACCATAGGAAACATAAATAAATAAGCGCAACAGTGACTTAATGATCTTCATGTGTGAACAAAACTCAAGCTTACTAGTCAGACCACATAATGAAAAAGACAACATTCAGATAAACACAAACATGTAGTTTATATCAACTCATTTTATTGATTTTTTGTGAGGATGATGAAGATAAATCAGACATGATCATTGCCATGAAAGAAAGTAACAAACAAATAACTAATATGGGTGATCAAAAATTACAAATAAATTTTCCGACACTTATAACTTATCCTCATTTTACCAATGACAAGGGCCAAGTAACTTTTATTTTGTCCAACTTGAATACAAAAACTAGAAAAGATATGAATAATAGGTTTTATTTAATACATTTAGCATATGATTTTATTTATATACATATTTGAAATCACATAGTATATGAAATATATTATTTCAGAAATATAGATATCTAACTTTATTCTCATAAAATACATTTATTCACACATTTTACATTTATCTTTAACACCAATATCTTCACCATAACCAGGAGTACTTATAAAATTTTCTAGGTCACATTATTTTCACTTCTTTCTAAATAGTTGGAGATATTTATAAGTTTACGTAAAATGCTGCTGCCAACATAAAATTTATCCGAAGCCATAAGCACTCATTTATGTAACATTAGAACCTTTTCTTTCCTTTTTTGTCAGTAAAAATTTGTGCTGTGCTCAATTTTGACAAATTTTTAAAATAAATTTTCTTGTGTGTATTTAAGGTATACAAAGAGATACTTATGAATAGAAAAATGGTTAAAATAGTGAAGCAAATTAACTTATGTACATAGTTATTTTGTTTGTTTGTTTTTATGGTAAGAACAGCCAAAATCTACTCATTTAGCAGGAATAGCAAATATAGAACAATTTTAGCATTAAAAAATGCAAAATATAAATTAACTATAGCAATCAGAATGGGAAAATCTCAAAATGTAGAAATAACCTATAGAATGGGAGAAAATATGTGCAAACTACATATCGGAGAAGGGGTTAGTATACAAAATATGTAAGGAACTCAACTCAATAGCAAGAAAACAAATAACACAATTAAAAAATGGTCGAAGGATCTGAATAGACATTTCTCAAAGGAAGACATACAAATAGCCAACAGGTATATGAAAAAATGTTCAATATCACTAATCATCATGAAAATGTAAATCAGTACCATAATGATAATATCACCTCATACTTTACAGAATGACTGTGATCAAAAAGGCAAAAGATAACAAGTATTGGCAGGATGTGGAGAAAAAGTAACACTTTCACACTGTTGGTGACAATGTAAATTAATTAGTACAGCCACTAGGAAAAACAATGTGGAGGTTCCTCAAAAAATTAAAAATAAAACTATCATATGATCCAGCAATCCCATTTCTGGGTACATATCCAAAGGAAATGAAATCAGTAAGATATATGTACACTCCCATGTTTATTGCAGTATTATTCACAATAGCCAAGATATGAAATCAACCTAAGTGCCCATGAACAATGAATGGATAAAGAAAATGTCATATATACACAATGGAATACTATTCAGCCATGAAAAAGGAAGGAAATCCTGTCATTTGTGACAACATAGATAAACCTGAAGGACATTATGTTAACTGAAATAATTCAGGCACAGAAAGACAAGCACCACATGATCCCATTCATATGTGAAATCTAAAAAAGTTAATCTCATACAAGTAGAGAGTATGGCGGTGATTAAAACAGGGGCTGAGGTGATAGAGCAGGAGAGGTGTTGGGAAAATATTGGTGAAAGATGAAAATTTTGGTTAGATAGGAGAAATAAGTTTAAGCAATCTACTGTACAGCATGGTAACTACAGTTAATAATATACTGTATTTTGAAAAAATGTTAAGACAGTGGATGTGAAGTGTTCTCACCAGACAAATGATAACTGTATGAGGTAATGCATATGTTAATTAGCTATATTTAGTTAGTACACAATGTATTACTTCAAAACATCCTGTTGTACACAGTAAATAAATACAATTCTATCTGTCCATTTAAAAAAATAAGAAACAAAAAATTTAAAAAAGAAAATCTTATAAGTGTTCAAAATTCAGGATGGAATTAGAAATAACAACATGGATGAGCTTAGAGAAACTTATGTTGAGTGAAATAAGCAAAGCACAGAGGGTTAAATACAACATGTGCTCACTCATAAGTGGGAGCTAAGAGAGAAAGAAGGAAGGAAAGAAAGACCACAGTGGGGCGTTAGACTTGCAGAGGGAGAGAACATACCTAGGGATACAAAGTTGAGTGGGGAAAGGGGTAGGGGAAGGGAATTTGGGATAATTGGGTGGAGGACACAGGGTCCATCGCAATTTGTGGTAATGGGCATGCTACCAGTATGGATCTGGCCTTCACATTATGGGCACAAGGGGGGACAATCAGCTTTGTATCTCATGAATATTCATAACCAATAAAAAATAAAATTAAATATAAAAATTAAAAATTTAAATATAAAAAATAAAAATTAAAAATAAAAAAATAAAAAATAATAATTTTTAGAAAATGACTTTAAATAAGAAACACAAGAATGAATAATTATTAAGAATGAATGAATTATTTAATGAAAATATCAAAGGTGAAAAGGAGGGTATTTTTTAAATCAAAAAGAAAA
>NW_007773882.1:3739-4258 GCF_000696425.1 Galeopterus variegatus | reverse complement strand
CCCAATCAAATGCTGAGTTCACTGTTTGGCGTTCTCTGGTCATAATTCTGATTGTAGCAAACAAGAAAGAATATACTGGAAGTTTTCTTTCTAGAGTTAAGAAATAGTGCCACCAGGGGACTATCTGCTTCAGCTATATAAAAAATTGATAAAAAGATGGTTAGTAGGTAGAGGGCTAGATTGACAGATGAATAGATGATAGATAGAAATAAAATGACATAGTATAGCAATAAATAAAGCTAGGTGTTTTTGTAAATGATATTCAAAAATTCAAATATAAATATGTAGTGACTAACTTAAGAGATTTTTAACTAGATCTTCTGATGTAAATGATGACAATGTTTTTGTTTGTTTGTTTTGTTCTGTTTTTATTGTGTGTCCTAGAAATTATTTTTTATTGAAAAATGATTGATTACACATATTTGTGGGGTAGAGTTGAATATCAATACCTGTGTACAATGTGTGATGATCAAATCAAGATAATTAGCATATTCAACATTGCAAGACATAATCATTCCT
>NW_007773882.1:0-2740 GCF_000696425.1 Galeopterus variegatus | reverse complement strand
AATTTGTTATAAAAATATCACAAGGTTCAGTGAATAAAGTTCTGCTCTATCTTTAAAACTAAAAAATAATAATAATAATAATAATAATAATTACAGTGGACAGAGGTGTAAACTAGAACTGTTCTAGGCAAAACCAGGACATATTTACATACAGATATAAATTAGTTTGTGGCAGGCTCTTATGGTTTGTACATTACTTTTTAATTAGCAAGATTATATAAGAGTATCAGCTGTTAAAGCATTGTGCATCTAGGAAATAAGCTGTAAGTTAACTGTGTTTTTAAGTAGGTACTTTATCAGTTCATATTTTAATTTTAGAGAGTGTCGCCTTTAGTTCCAGTTTATCTTACTGTTTTTCCTTCTTTTTTTTCCCTTTACCATTTTAGTAATGGCCACGTTGCAGCTACCAGCCACTAATTTGGCCAACTTGGCAAATTTGCCTCCTGGCACTAAACTCTACCTTACCACCAACAGCAAGAATCCTTCAGGAAAAGGAAAACTGCTTTTGATCCCTCAAGGAGCCATCCTGCGAGCTACCAACAGCGCTAGTTAGTTAAATCATTTGTTTAAATTATTAAATCATTTGGTTCTTGGGTCTCTGAGTATGTTCATCTCGTCCTCCTGAGGGGCAGCTCTTACCTGGTTTAGAGCATTTCTGTAACTCTGGTGGTATCATTTACCCAAATGGATTTAAAACATACAGATAATTCAACTAGAACTGAGTTGGAATAATAGTCTTAGGAGGTGACACTATTATTTTGGGTTCCTGTATTCAAAGTTTGGGGTCAGGGATGAATGCCACTAGAGAGTTATGGATATTG
This sequence comes from Galeopterus variegatus, assembly GCF_000696425.1. Taxonomy (NCBI): domain Eukaryota; kingdom Metazoa; phylum Chordata; class Mammalia; order Dermoptera; family Cynocephalidae; genus Galeopterus; species Galeopterus variegatus. The sequence continues at coordinate 1,919 of NW_007773882.1, read as the reverse complement.
AGGCTGTGTTGGGAGACCGCTGTCCTCATGACCTGTAAATGAAGAGTTCTTCCTTTCAGCAGTATCTGAACGTTGTCTGGTGATACCTGAGGGAAGGTCCCTCTACTTCCAGTAGCTGGGAGTCTATTTTCATTTTAAAGGGGATAGGAATAGAATTGAAACCAAGTGTCTCTGCTTGCCATTATTTCGATGTACTTCTTAAATTTGCTAGGCGTGGAGAGGGAAGGAGAAGTACAGGCTCAACCTTAGTGAGTACGTCTTAAAGCCCCAAGGAGATTAGGTAGTTCATCTAGAGGTGCATAAACTTTTGCTTTATTTAGAGAGAAACAGTTTGGGTGGTGTTGAAAAGGAAAGGGTAAACGGAAATGTTTACCTGTGAATCAGAAGTAGAATGGTACAGCAGTCAGGTTCATTAGAAATTAACCACGCTTGCCAAAATGCAGTGTGTAAGCTAATTGTCATTTTGTTTACTGACTGTGATGAGTCATTTTTACTTTCTCAGCCTGGTATTTTTTCCTCATACCTAAGCAGTGGTATGTCAAAAAACAGGACAGTGTACATATTCCAGAAGTCATCCAGAGAGCTACTTTGATTTTTGTGATAGTCTCAGGGTCAAAATAAACCATTGGGAGGGAATCTGTTCCAATAATAATCACTAGAATTAAGGTGGGGAAAGAAGTTGAACTCTAATATTAATTGAGTGAATATTTGTAATATAGGTAGTTCTGTACATTATCTCACCAAAGGGAAGTAAAAAGAGTCCGTATGCTTTGAAATGCTAAAAAAAAAAAAAGTGGGACCCTGAAGTCATTGTAAGTGTGAGGAAAGTCTTAAATTTTTCCCAGGACAGGGGAAACAGAAAATAGAGAGTACTGTAAAATTACACTAAATTTTAGCAGTTCCACTGAAATTGAATCAGATGCCAGAAAGTTTGGAAGCACCTGAGTAAATTCTGTGTTGATTAAAACACTTGGCTAGAAAATGTCAATATCAGGCTCTCTCTTGATCACCTACAACTAAGTCGAAAGACTCGTCAAAGATAAGTTCTTCATTGTACTCAGAGCTGAAATACAGTCAGCTGCCATTCAGTTGATAGTAAGTAGATTTCAAACCTCATCTTCAGACTCTAGGAAGCTCCCCTCACTCTTGTCGCAGAGTAGGTAGATTACAGAAGAGGAGGAGGAGAAGAGGAAAGGAGAAGGCATGGTGCTGCAAGGGAAGCTTCTCTCCAGGCTCATTTGTTTTGTTGTTGTTGTTAAACCTGTGCTTGATACTTGTGATGTTGCTGTCATTCATTGTATTTTCAGACCTCCAGTCCAGCTCAGCTGCTGGCAGTGGCAGTGGTGGTGGTGCAGGAGGAGGAGGCGGTGGAGGCTGCAGTGGCAGTGGTGGTGGAGGCAGCGGAGGAGGCGGCGGCAGTGGAACAGGAGGATCTCAAAGCACCCCTGGCCCTGGAGGGATATCCCAGCACCTGACTTACACATCTTACATCCTCAAGCAAACTCCCCAGGTCTGGTCATTTGTGACTGATCTTTAAATTCATTTAGTGATTTGATAATTGCCATTAATTATAACTGATTTGCCTTTACACCTCTGGGATCAAGGGTCAATACTAACATTTTAGCCGTGTTATAAATCTGTATTATTTTGGGTTTGTTTTGCTATGAGACGAGGAAATGGAGATTCAGAAATACTTAAGTAACTTATTGAAGATGTCCCTGCTAAACTAATGGTAGAGTTTGGGTTTAAACCCAAATCTTTCTGCCTCAAAGAAAGATTTCTACTATGCTAATTGTCTCCCAAATCCATGAGGTAATAAACAGTATTAATGTACAGTTTAAAATTTGCTCTTAAGGGGCCGGCCCATGGCTCACTTGGGAGAGTGTGGTGCTGATAACACCAAGGCCATGGATTCGGAT
>NW_007773881.1:0-4258 GCF_000696425.1 Galeopterus variegatus | reverse complement strand
CAATACAATAGTCACATACATAACTGACTTTAAGTATGAAGGGGGAATTTGCCAGCATCTGAGAAAATTGCATGCTATCAGTAAATATTGAATCAAGAAAAATGATGCTTCTGTATTATACCAAACAACTCAGCCAAATTTCTTAAATAAGGAAAAATAAAATGTTAATATTTGGCTCCCAGAATTGGTTCTATATAGTACATGTCATGCTTGAAAGACATAACTAAAAATGGAATCTGATCCATATTAACTAATATAAAGTCTTTCTCATACTTAAAACTAGGGTTTAACTAATTTTATCCATTTAACTAAAGATACTTTCCTTATGAATATGTAAGTAACACCAGCATTTTCTGCTTTGTAACATTTTGAAAATAAATACACCTGATATTTTTATTTCAAGAATCATTTATATGAATAAAACAAGACAAAAGAAAAATATTTGTGAAATTCATATAATACAAAAAGAAAATGAAAAGTTGGTGCAAGAAATGTCCTTTAGATTAATAAACCTAAAACCTCTTTTTTTTCATAATTATTAAAATACAAAATTATTATTTTTATTTCAGAAGCATTTATATAGAAATCAGCCTGGAAGATTCAATTAAGCTCCAGTATATGTCTGTATGTGTGTTTGTGTGTCCATGTACCTGGAAGCTGTGCAGTCATATATTTGATCCATTTTCTAGCAAATTTAAGATGAATAGTATCTTGTGATTTATTTTTCATCTGACTGTTCTTTTATAGATGAGATTGTTGCCTACTAAACTTAGAATCTTATCATTTTAAAAGGCATAGTGAGAATTGCCCATATGCCCAGAGACACCTGCACAAGAGCAGGTAGGTGCTGCTGCAGGACTCCTGACCCAGGCCAGTCCTCATGGCTCAGAGAGGTCAGATCCTCCCACTCACAGGCACTGAGGCAGCCATGCCAAATTGGCAGCCCCTGCAGGATCCTAGCCAGACATTAGAGTTGAACAAGTAGCCGTGAAATTCACTGCCACAATAACTAAACACCAAAGGAAAGATACCAGAAATATGAAAAACAAGAAAGTACACCACCACCAAAGGGTGATAATAACTCTCAAGCTCCAGATCCTATAGAACAGGAAGTCCTTGAAATGATCAACAAAGAATTTTGAGCAACCATTCTAAGGAAACTAAATGAGACACAAGGAAACTCAGTTAGACAACACAATGAAATGAGAAAAAGTATATAGGACCTGAAAGAAGAAATGTACAAAGAAATGAATGCCCTGAAAAATAATGTAGCAGAGCTTGTGGAGCTAAAGAATTCATTCAACAAAATAAAAAAACACAACAGAGAGTTTAACCAGCAGGCTAAAACAAGCAAAAGAGAAAATTTCTGACATTGAAGATGGGCTGTTATAAATAACAGGCAGACAAAAAAAAAAAAAAAGGAAAAAGAATTAAAAACATTGAAGAAAATCTAAGAGAGATAACATACAACCATAAGTGCTCAAATATCCAAATCATGGGTATTCTAGAAGGGAAGGAAAAAGAAAATGACATTGAAAACATATTCAATGAAATAATGGCAGAAAACTTCCCAGGTATAGGGAAAGACAGATCTTCAGATTCGGGAAGCTCAAAGATCCTGGAACATATTCAACCCAAAAAGGTCCTCTCCAAGATACATTATAGTCAAATAGGCAAAACTCAAAGACAAAGAGAGAACCTTAAAAACTGCAAGAGAGAAGCATCAAGTCACCTATAAGGGAGCTCCAATAATACTAACAGCAGACTTTTCATCACAAACACTAAAAGCCAGAAATGAGTGGGATGATATATTAAAAATACTAATAGACAAAGATTGCCAGCCAAAAAAACTTTACCCAACAAGGCTATCTTTCCAAAATGGAGGACAAATAGTATATTTCTCAGACAAGCAAAAACTGTGGGAATTCACTACCACACGATTACTCTTACAAGAAATTCTCAAGGGAATACTCAGTATGATACCTGAAAAACCACCACCACTGCCATAAATACTCAAGAAAAAAACAAAACCCACTAGTAAAATAAAAATGCTAACAATAAAGAGAAAAAAAATGTTTATCTACCACCCCAAGAAATGAACAAATACAGAAGACAAATACTAAATCAGAAAAAAAGATATTTAAGACATCCAAGCTTAAGGCATCCAAAGTAAAATTCTAAGAGTTAATCAGCACCTTTCAGTAACAACTCTTAATGTAAAAGGATTGAATTCCCCACTCAAAAGACACAGACTGACTGACTGGATTAAAAAGGTGGACCCAACTACATGGTGCCTTCAAGAGATTCACCTCACTTCTAAAGACACATACAGACTAAGAGTTAAAGGATGAAAAAGATAAACCATGCAAATAGAAATGAAAAATGAGCTGGAGTAGCTATTCTTATGTCAGATAAAATAGACTTTAAACCAAAAACCATAAAAAGAGATAAAGAAGGCTACTACATAATGATAAAAGGATTTATCCATCAAGAATACATAACAATCATAAATATTTACACACCCAATGTCAGAGCAGCCAGATTTATAAAGCAAACACTATTAGACCTAAAGAATGAGATAGACACTAATACCATAATAGCAGGGGACCTGAACACCCCACTCTCAATATTCGACAGATCATCTAGGCAAAGAATCAGCAGAGAAACACAAGATCTAAACACTTTAGACCAATTGGACTTGGCAGATATCTACAGAACATTCCATCCAATAACCTCAGAATATTCATTCTTCTCATCAGCACATGGAACATTCTACAGGATAGATCAGATGGTAGATCATAATTCAAGTCTCAACAAATTAAAAAAAAATTGGGATTTTTCCATGTACTTTTTCCAATCACAATGGATTAAAATTAGAAATCAATGACAAATGAAACTCTGGGAACTATACAAACACATTGAAATTAAACAGCATTCTACTTAATGACATACAGGTCCAAGAAGAAATTAAACAGGAAATCAAAAAATTTATTGAAACTAATGAAAATAATTATACATCATACCAAACTTGTGGGGTACTGCAAAAGCAGTACTAAGGGGGAAATTTATCACATTAAATGCTTACTTTAGAAGAATGGAAAGATGGCAAGTAAACAACCTAACACTTCACCTTAAAGAACTAGAAAAACAAGAACAATCCAAAGCCAAAGTTAGCAACCTAAAAATATAATTAAGATCAGAGCAGGACTTAGTGAAATAGAAACCCCAAAAACAATACAAAAGATCAGTGAATCAAAAATTTGGTTTTTTGAGAAATTTAATATAATTGACAAAGCATTAGCTCAGCTAACTAAAAAAAGAAGAGAGAAGACCCGAATCAAAACAATTAGAAATGAAAAAGGTGATATTACAGCTGATACCTCAGGAATACAAGAAATTATCAGAGTACTATAAACAACTATATGCCAACAAATTTTAAAATCTGGAGGAAGTGGATAAATTTCTGGACACACAGAAAGTACCAAAACTGAGCAAAGAAGATGCAGAAAATCTGAACAGACTAAAAGTAATAAAAGAGATTGAAGCTGTTGTCAGAAGGCTCCCAACAAAGAAAATCCCAGGACCAGATGGGTTCAGAGCAGAATTCTACAAAACCTTCAGAGGAATTGATACCAATTCTCTACGAACTATTCCAAACGATTGAAATAGAGGCCATCCTACCAAACTCATTCTATGATGCAATCACCCTGATACCAAAATGAAAGACACAAAGACAACTGAAAACTACAGGCCAATATCCTTGATGAATAAAGATGGAAAAATCCTCAATAAAATACTACCTAACAGAATACAGGAGCAGTTATACAAAATTATACACCATGATCAAGTGGGATTCATCCCAGGGATGCAAGGTTGGTTCAACTTATGGAAATCAATAAATGTGTCACACCATATCAATAAAATCAAACACAACGACCATACGATCATCTCTAAAGATGCTGAAAAAGCATTTGACAAAATTCAACACTCATTTATGATAAAGACTCTCTACAAGTTAGGTATAGATGGAAAGTATCTCAACATAATTAAAGCCATAGAAGATAAGCCCATTGACAATCTCTTTCTGAACAGGAAAAAGCTGAAAGCTTTTCCTTTAAGAACAGGAACTAGACAAGGATGCCTAATCTCACCACACCTATTCAACATAATGTTGGAAGTACTAGCCAGAGCAATCAGAGAAGAGAAGGAAATAGAGGGCATCCAGATTGGAAAAGATGAAGTCAAACTGTCCCTGTTT
>NW_007773880.1:0-4258 GCF_000696425.1 Galeopterus variegatus | reverse complement strand
ATAGGCATTTCTCAAAGGAAAATATACAAATAGCCAGCAGACACATGAAAAAATGTTCAACCTCACTCAGCATCCAGGAAATGCCAATCAAGACCACTTCGAGATACCATCTCACTCCAGTTAGGATGGCTAATATCCAAAGGATTGCGAATGGTAAGTGCTGGAGCGGTTGCAGAGAAAAAGGAACTCTCATACACTGTTGGTGGGGCTGTAAAATGGTACAGCCTTTATGGAAAATGGTATGGAGGTTCCTCAAACAATTACAGATAGATCTACCAAATGACACAGCTATTCCGCTGCTGGGAATATACCCAGAGGAATGTAAATCATCATGCTGAAGGGATACCTGTTGCAGCTCTATTTACAATAGCCAAGAGTTGGAACCAGCCCAAATGTCCATCATCTGATAAGTGAATAATGAAACTGTGGTATACCTACACAATGGAATTCTACTCTGCTATAAATACTCTGCTATAAAGAACGAAATACTACCATTCGCAACAACATGGATGGACGGAAAGAGAAATACCACATATTCTCACTTATTTGTGGGAGCTAAAAATAAATAAACACACAAACAAATCAATAGTGAGGGGGGGAGGGGAAGAAGAATAACCACAAAAATTCCTTGAACTATTTAAGTCCAAGTGAACAGATATGATGTAGGGGCAGGAGGGAAGGTGGTGGAGAGGAATGGGTAAATGGGTATGAAAATCAACTACAATGTATATTGAGAAATAAAATAAAAAAAATTAAAAAGTAAAAAATGAATAGTAAATAAAGGGAAGAATTAAGCATTTAATGAAATAAATTTAAATTTTAATTATTTAGCATTAAATATAATTAAAAACTTAAGTCTTCAGTCATTCTAGACTTCTTCCCCTCCCCCCTCCACTGGCAATGTGTGGTCATTGCTCTTTGACGTGGTGGTTTCAGTGCAGTAGAGGGGTAGAAATCTGGATTGCTGGGCTTCGAGGAGTAAAGGGACATGAGGGAGTGGAAGGGGACAGATGGAATAGCTGGAAAGAGACATGAGATGAAAAGATGGAACATTTTTGGGCTGACCCCGTGGCTCACTCGGGAGATGTGGCTCACTCGGGAGAGTGCAGCGCTGGGAGCGCAGCAATGCTCCCGCTGCAGGTTCGGATCCTATATAGGGATGACCAGTGCATTCACTGGCTGAGCACGGTGCGGGCGACACCAAGCCAAGGGTTGCGATCCCCTTACCGGTCACAAAAAAAACAACAAAAAAAAGAAAAGATGGAACATTTTTAAGCTTGAGGAGGCCCTGCTCAGCTTATAGATTCATATGAAGCTTATCTGTGGGAACCAAGTTAGGAGTGACATCAGGTGGGGGGCAGCCTGAGACACATGCCCTGCCTGAAGGGGGCCGCCACCACCCTGTCACAGCTGACTGTTTTTGGGAGGCCATATTAGCTTTTTTTTTTATTTCTTAAATTTTAAAATTTAACTATACATATTTGTGGGGTACAGTGTATTGTTTCAATACATGCATATATTGTATAATTATTCACTTAGGGTAGATAGCATATCTATCCATGAACATTTATCTTTTCTTTGTGGTGATGACAGTCACGATCCTCTTTTCTAGCTATGTGTAATTATATAATTTTATTGGCTCTAGTCATCCTAGAGCACCAGAACTTATTTTTCCTATCTACCTGTAACCTTGTACCCATTAAGCCACCATTTCCAATTCCCCTACCCCCTTTCCCTTCCTCACCTTTGGAAACTCTACTTCTGTGAGTGAGATCATGTGGTATTTGTCCCTCTAGCTTACTTCACTTAACACGGTGGTTTCCATTTCCATCCATTTTACTACAAATGACAAGATTTAATTTTTAAAAAATAGCTGAATGAAATTCCATTGTGTATATAGACCATGGTTTTTAAAATTCATTCCAGGACTTCTGGTCAAGATGGCAGAATAGACGGTCCCCAGCATCACTCTCTTCCACAAATCAACCAATTTACAACTATAAAAAAGCAACAACAGCCAAGCTGGGGCTGCTAGAGCTCAGGGGAAGAGGAGGAGAGACCTACAGAGTACATGAAGGTGGGAGAAGCCATGATGTGAGGAAGAATAAACTGCTCAGTCTGTTGCAAATCTCAGTCAGTTCTTGGCTGGAGCTGCTGAGAGAGTGGAGCAGGAGCCAGCAAAACCCACAGCTGTACCCTCCAGATGAAGTTGCTTGGAGGCGGCAGGGGAGAAGAGGGCCTTCATGGTGCCCAGGCCAGCAAGACCACCAATAGGGTTCCATAGGACCCACATAGGAGCAAGGAGCCAGAACAACTGAAAAAAAAGAGCCACTCAGAGTCTGGTGAGTCATCGCAAGGGACCAGTGCACAGCCCATCCCATGGGAAGTGATTGCAGCATGGGCAGTGGGGGAAATGGGCCCAATGGAGGAACACTGGGGCACAGCAAGGAAAGCTGATCTGCACCCTTATCAGCAAAGGGCCACTCAGAGGAGACTGGTCAGGAACATAGAATTGCACAGGGTGCAGTGTGATGAAAATACTCAGGCCCAGATCAGAGTTTCGGATCTCTTGAGAGATGGAAATACCTATAAAGTGAACCATTAAAATCTGAGCTGCACAAAAAGCCTTCCCTAGGGAATCAGCAGCAAAGCAGCAATCTAGCTCACCCACAGAGCTCAGGTACTGGTCCCCACAAGAAGTTCCCTCATGTTAGAAGTAAGCAAAGGACAATAAATTAGTTCCAGCACAGAGTTTAAATGGTGGGAACAGCAAATAATCCAACACAGAACTGACAGAAAAAACAAAGTCCCCTCAACCAGAGACAAAGTTTGATATTTGCTAGTAAAGGTCTCATTTCACTAAAAAACACCTATAACACAGAGAAGGACTGGAAGTCCCCTGGGATATCAAGCCAGAGAGTGTGGAGGACCAGGGGCCTCAGCAATGCTTCCCAACACCTGCAACCAATCCCAAGGATGGGGAATGACAGCCTTGGCCATGCCCCTCTGACACGTGCAGCTAGACCAGTAGCAACCATGGAGCCCCTGCAGGAAGCACCCTGGGCTCTCACAGCTGGGGTGGTGGTGGGCCTAGGGCCTCGACCACGCCCCCTGACACCCACAGCCAGCCCAGCGGCAACCACTTAGCCACTGCATGAAGTGCCTGGGTCTCTCCCAACCCAGGGAAGTGGGGGGGCCGAGGAACTTGGCCACATCCCCCCCAACTCATGCAACCAGCCCAGTGAGAACCACCAAGCCACTGCAGGAAGCACTCCAGGATCTCCCAAGCAAGGGCAGTGGGAGGCCTTGGGCCTCAGTCGCACCTCCCTGAAATGTGCGACCAGCCCAGCAACGACCAAGACACTGCTGGAAACTCCCAAGTCTCCCCTTTGGGAATGAGGGGCGTGCCACAGGTCTCAATTCTACCCCTCCTCCTCCCTCCTTATTCCGTCTCATTTCCTTCCCCTTTCCCTCTCCTCCTCCCTCTCAATTGCTCTGCAACAACATCCTAGAATGTAAAAAATAGTAAAATTTCATTTTCTGTAAAAAATAAATAAGTAAAAAAATAAAAATTCATTCCATTCATTGATGGTGGGCATTTAGGTTGATTCCATTTCTTGGCTATTATGAATAGTAATGCAGTGAACATGGGACCGCAGGTATCTTTTCAATATATTGTTTTCATTTGCTTTGAGTATGTACCCAGTATTAAGATTGCTGGATCATAAAATAGTTCTATTTTTTTGAGGAACCTCTATGCTGGTGTCCATAATGGCTGTAGTAGTTTACGTTCCCAGCAGCAATGTACGAAGTTTCCCTTTTTCCACATCCTCACCAGCATTTATTTTTCAGATAATAGCTGTTCTAACTGGAGTAAGATGCTACCTCTTGTGGTTTTAATTTTCATTTCCCTGATGATTAGTGATGTTGAGCATTTTTTTCATGTGCCTGTTGGCTATTTGTATGTCTTCTTTAGAGAAATGTCTGTTTAGGTCCTTTGCCCATTTTGTTTTTTATTTTTAACATTTTATTTTGTCGATATACATTGTGGTTGATTATTGTGGCCCATTACCGAAACCTCCCTCCCTCCTCCCTCTCCCCCCTCCCACCCAACAATGTCCTTGCTGTTCGCTTGTCGTGTCAACTTCAAGGAATTGTAATTGTTATGTTTACTTCTCCCCCCCACCCCCGGTTTTGTCTGTGTGTGTGTGTGTGTGTGTGTGTGTGTGTGTGTATTTATTTATTTATTTTTAGCTCC
>NW_007773879.1:8637-9387 GCF_000696425.1 Galeopterus variegatus | reverse complement strand
AATGACATTCTTCACAGAAATAGAAAAACAATCCTAACATTCATATAGAACAATAAATGATCATAAACAGCTAAAACAAACCTGAGCAAAAAAAAAAAAAAGCAGGAGGCATAACATTACCTAACTTCAAATTATACTACAAAACTATAGTAATCAAAACAGCATAGTACTAGCATAAATGGACCAATGGAACACAATAGAGAAACCAGAAATCAACCTGCATAATTACAGCCAATTGATCTATGACAAAGGCACCAAAAATATATGTTAAGGAAAAGACTGCCTCTTCAATACATGGTGTTGGGATAACTGGATATCCTTAAGTAGAAGAATGAAACTAGACCTGTACCTCTCATCATATACCATAATCAACTGAAAACAGATTAGAAACTTAAATATAAGACCTGAAACTGTAAAACTCCTAAAAGAAAACATAGGGGAAACACTTCAGGAAGTAAGACTGGACAAAGACTTCATGAACAGGACCTCAAAACACAGGCAACAAAAGGAAAAATAAACAAGTGGCATTATATCAAACTAAAAATCTTCTGCATGGCAAACGAAACAATTAACAGCATTAAAACAACCTATAGAATGGGAGAAAATATTTGCAAACCATGCATCTCACAAGGGATTAATATCCAGAATATATAAGGGACTCAAACAGCTTAGCAAAAAAACAAGTAACCTAATTAAAAAACGGGCAAAAAAGCTGAGTAAGCATTTCTCAAAGGAAGACGTACAAATGGC
>NW_007773879.1:5129-6664 GCF_000696425.1 Galeopterus variegatus | reverse complement strand
CCCTGCCTGAGCCGCAGAACTACACCCAAGTCCACACAGGGAAGATAGAACTGCCTTGCTTAGCCAAGTGCAGCCCGTGGATTTATGTTTGCGTCTCCCAGGGCAGTCATCCTCCACCAACCCCAGATCATCTGGGGGGCGGGAGACAGGGGGCCACGTTTTAAAAGCAGGTGCCTGGATGTGCCTTTCCCACTGATTCAAGTTGTCAGGTGGTCTGGGCAGGACTCCCCACATCACGCAATCACCTCTGCTGTGAGTTGTGGTGCTGCAGAGGGGAGACCACCTTGGGTTGCATTCAGAAACTGCTGACAGGAGGACCCTGCCCTGTCACTTACTATCCTATCCGTAAGACAGTGTGCAAGTTAACTGTCTCTCTGAGCCTCACTTTCCTCATCTGTAAAATGGGAGTGATAACCTCTAGTTTGCAGAGATGCTACAAGAAGTAAATGAGATAGGCAGACAAAATTCTGGTAGTAGCAGGTTTTTAAAAATTCTTAGGTACAGGCTCCAAATAAGATTGCCAAGGGGCATCTATCACTCCTCCATGCAAAAGCAAACCATGCTTGTTCTTGACTAACTTGTTTTTCTAATGCCAGCCACTCACTCATGTTTCGCCGAGAAAGAAGAGTTTGTCAGGATGCTTAATTTAAGAAATTCCTCTTAATCTTATCATAATGTGAAAGGATATTTTAAAAAAAAAAAAAAGTTAGCGCGTGCCATGCTCAGATAGTATGAAGTACAAAAGAGACATGCGTATGCAAATTAACCTTATAAAAAAGGTACTCCAAAGACACTTTCTGAATAATGAATGTGAATAATGGCAAGAATGTTAGTTACCCGAGCACCAAAACCTGTCTCAGAAACTTCAAACATTTGTCTTCTATGTTGTTGACATTATATGAAAGAAAAGGTCACAGGTGAAATGTAAAGAGATTTTACTATTTGAAACTCTTGCAAGAACAGCCTCCCTCTAGCACAGGAATACCTAGAAGGGTTTAAATGTCATTAAGTCTCAAAATTATTGCAGTGGATTTGCAGAAGAAAGGGATATAAAGCGCCTTTCTCATTAAAAGTGTTCTTTGATTTTCAGTTGTAGCTTTGGCGGCCTTACAGGCAAGGAGAGATTGTAGGGAACGCTGCTCTGATGGTGGTGGGGGACCCAGTTGAGAAGGCACACGAAAGGAGTTTCCCTCAGAGACCAAGTGCGAGTGACGACAAGCCAGCTGAGCTTACCTGTCATCATTCTGTTGATCTCTAGGAGAAAGGAGATGGAGAAGAATGCGTTGGAGCACTGTCCCCTGCAAGGAAAGCAGATGAAAGCTGCCTCTGGTCGCCTCATCCGGGTCGCCTCATCCGCTTGTCTCCACTCTGTGTGTTCACCCCACAACACTGATTGCTGCTTGCGTGGCCAGGCAAGCATCAGTGACAGGAGGGATGAGGCACAGCCTCGGGGAACTCAAGTCTAGGGTGTCTGGGAACACCAGTGTCAGCCTCAAGACCCTCAGTGACAGGGAGTGCAAAGGACCAAGGAAACC
>NW_007773879.1:0-754 GCF_000696425.1 Galeopterus variegatus | reverse complement strand
GTGGAATTGTTTCCCAGGAAGCCCAGTTTGGTCCACACGCCATTGCACTTAGCTACAAGTGACCCAGGCACTGGTGACTTCTCTAGTTTCTGCCTAGGCAGTGCCTCAGGGGAGAGAGGAGAAAGAGCGAGAGGACTTCCCTGGCAGCTCCACGTTAATGATATTTGCGAGAGGACTTCCCTGGCAGCTACACGTTAATGATATTGGAAAGAGTCAAACAGGAATGCAGTAATGATAATAGGCCTGTGGGTGGTGAATCAAGAGTACAGATCTGCCTCTCAGGAACAGGCTGGGAAGCCTGTGCTGTGCGGAAATTATATTAATAAAAGGGTGACAAATACAGAACAGCTTCCAACGCTGGGCCCTGCTCACTTGCTGGTGTCTCCCACCATGTGCCTTCAGGAAGCCTATCTTCCCGCAGTGCCTAAGGGCAGAGGTATGTGGTAAGGTGTAACGATCAGCTCTCAGGGGGTAAAGCTTTGGTTTGTAAATCACTGATCTCCAGGGCATAAATACACCCACGTGCCTGATTTTGAGTGAAGTCACTGAAGCGGGAGTCCAGAAGAGATTGCCATAGCACCCACCATTCTACAGATAAAATAAACATAAATAATCTCAAAAGCACAGATAAGAGTAAAATGCATGAATAACTAGGAAGAGATGAGTTTCGAGTATTTACTACCTTTGTTTTACTTAATTGTAAATGTATATATAATTTAATGTTTAGTAATGGCTGTGCTTAGCAACCCCCTCA
>NW_007773878.1:3514-4259 GCF_000696425.1 Galeopterus variegatus | reverse complement strand
AAAGTAGTTAAAGTCCCAAGTTATATTTGGAATTTCTATGGCAGGAGCCTGGGTTAACAGAGTTTTGATTTCTGAGAAGGCATGTTCTTGCTTTGGATCCCATACTAGGGGTCTCTTTTCAGCTCCTTTGATTGCTTCATATAAAGGTTTAGCCTTTTCTGAAATATCCCAGTATCCAGATTCAACAGAAGTCAGCAGCCCCAAGGAACTCTCAGACTTTTCTTTTTGTGTCTGGTTGGGGCATAGCACAAATGGCTTATTTTCTCTCTATTCTCAGTGAGCAGTGTCCTTCAGAGATGTGGTAACCTAGGTATCTGACCTTCTGTTGACATATTTGAGCTTTTACCCAGGACACTTTATATCCTAGGTCAGAGAGCAGGCCCAGTAGGGCTTTTGTTCCTTCTCAGCAGTTTTCCTGTATGGGACTGGCCAGGAGGATATCATCAACATATTGAAGCAGGGTGCAATTCAACCTGCCTTCTGGGAAGGCAGCTAGGTCTGAGGCTAGTGCTTCTCCAAAGAATGTAGGTGAATTTTTGAACCCTTATGGCAGTCTAGTCCAGGTCAATTGAGCTTTTCTTCCTGTGTGGGGATTTTCCCATTCAAAGGTGAACAGCAGCTGACTCTTTGGTGCCAGTCAGAGGCAAAAGAAGGCATCTTTGAGCTTGAGACAGGAGAACCATCTAGCTTGTATAGGGAGTAGACTCAGAAGTGTGTAAGGATTTGGCACCATGGGGTGGAGGGT
>NW_007773878.1:1143-2514 GCF_000696425.1 Galeopterus variegatus | reverse complement strand
TCCCAATTCTGCCCAGATGGAGGGAAAGTCTCTAAAGAAGCAGTCTCTTAAGAGATCCAATGGTCCTGTGTTTGAGTCTTCTTTGGCCTTGGTGTATAGGTACCAATCCTCTTCCCCAGGCACTATCCAATAGTCCTGTGTTTGAGACTTCTTTGGCCTTGGTGTATAGGTACCAATCCTCTTCCCTGGGCACTGTTACAGCCATTACTAAGGTTTTCTGGTTATTTAAGGTCAAACAGGTTGCCTCCCTGGGTGTGAAGTTTATTTGTGCCTGTAGTTTTCTCAGCAAATCTCTTCCTAGAAGGGGTATTGGGAAGTCAGGCAAATATAGGAATTCATGAGTCACCCTGTGACTTCTGAGGTGACAAGTCCAGGCCCTGCAGAATGGCTGGTCTGCTTGCTCCCCTGTAGCATCAGTAATGGTGGCTTTTCAGCCTGAGAATGGAGCTACTGGGCTGGTGACTACAGAGTGTTGTGTTCCAGTGTCCACCATGAAAGTCACAGGTTGGCCCCATACTGTCATTTTGACCATGGGCTCTGGGGGCCCAGGAACAGGGAGCCCAGTCTTTCCTAATCTGAGTCTATCCCTGCAAGGCCAATGAGGTTCCGGAACTCTTGGCTCGCTGGTTTAGGCTCATACTTTTTCTTTCCAGAGTGTGTCTTGCCCTGGAACATTGATTGAGGTTTCTTCCCACTTTTTGGGCATTCATTTTTCCAGTGGTCAAGCTCCCTATAGTAAGCACACTAGTTGGACTGTAGGGGTGTTCGTCCTTCTCAGTGGGGGTTCTTCATCTGGATCTCCTTGATATATAGGACTTTTTGTTTCTTGCTGATTGTACTTCGACTTCTGGACTGCTCATGCAGCAAGAACCTTACACTTTTCCTCATGAACACAGAATCAGACCCAGGGTGGCAGGGTCAGAGCTATTGCCAACCAAGAGTCTATGTATGGAAATTAATCCGGGTACTGTGGCTCTCCTGTTATGACCTCATAAACTTCTCAAACCTTTGGGATGTCTAGGGTCCCTTCTGGAGGTCACCCCACCCCAAAGATGGGCCATTCTAATTCACATAGGGTCCAGAGTTTTCTGGGGATCATTTTAATTCCATACTCCCTAGAGTAGTCCTTTTGAAAGTTCTTAAACATGCATTTAAGGACAGTAGGTTTTTGAAGCACTTGTCCCCATACTTAATTTTAGCCTCCCATTCCTGCCTCAGGCTTTTATAGCCCAAATAGCATTGGTGCTATTATTCAACAAAGGTTCAGAACTTCCAAAAGTTGTTACCAACAGACCAGGCTCAGCTTGCCCTCTCATATTGAACAAACGACCTGAAAGTCCAAAAGTTGGTGCAAGGATTGGAAGTTTCATT
>NW_007773878.1:0-875 GCF_000696425.1 Galeopterus variegatus | reverse complement strand
TCTCATATTGAACAAACGACCTGAAAGTCCAAAAGTTGGTGCAAGGATTGGAAGTTTCATTCAGATTACTGGTACTCAACTAAATATTTAACTAAGCAATCAAACAAAGAGAAAAGGGGAGCAGTGGAGTCCAGTTTAACCTAGTCCCAATTGGCGGGGCCAACCCATTCTGCTGACACAGTAATTGATAAAAGCAGTTTCCCCACTGCTGTCAGCACAAAGAAGAAAAGTACTGACTAGATTCAAATCAGAGAAGCAAAGCATAGCCAGGAGCCCTCCAGGGTGCACCTATACAGTAGTGGATAGAATCCAACCAAACAGCAGAAGAGGGCTCAGAAATTCAGAGAAAGGTAAAGAAAATTTTAGTGGCTTTCAGGCCTCCAATCCCTTCAGAGGCATGGGAATGAATTCCCACCATTTTCATGCATCCCCTGTCAGGGAGAACCTGCTCAAGCAAGGTCTTCATGGTGTAGGACTGGTATTCCCACCTCTGCTAGTTACCTATCAGGGTAAGCTGCTGCCAGCTAGAGGGAGCATGCTTCTTACAGGGTGAGAGGAGTTTAAATTGTAGTTGTCTGGCAGTCATTTTAAAGAGGAAGAAAAGGGGAAGAAAGGAGAGTAAAAAGAGAGTGAAAGAGAATAAAGCATTGACTTGTCAGAATTTAGGCTGGGGACTCCAGAAGAGACATACCAGCTGCAGCAGAGACATGAGAGCAAAATAGTCCCAGTGGCCACTTGCCTCTTGCAGCTAGAGTCTTCTCTGGTGCCCAAATCTTTCCAATTTTCACCAGTGATTAAATTAGGCTCTTAGATTTCAAAGTCATAGAAATGAACAGTGTACCCAGCAGTAAAGCAAGCAACACTTTATTAAAAGA
>NW_007773877.1:0-4260 GCF_000696425.1 Galeopterus variegatus | reverse complement strand
GAAGGATTTCAAACAAACAACCTAATGTTACACCTTAAAGAACTAAAAAAACTGAACAATCCAACCCCACAATTCATAGGTGGAAAGAAATAATTAAGACCAGAGCAGAACTAAATGAAATAGAGACCGCCAAAATGATACAAAATATCATAAAACCGAAAGTTGGGTTTTTCAGATGATAAACAAAATAGAGAAACCACTAGATAGGATAACTAAAAAAAGGAGAGAGAAGACCCAAATAAAAAAATCAGAAATGAAAAAGGAGACAGTACAACCAATACTACAGAAATACAAAGAATCATATATATACACCAACAAATGTAAAAACCTGGAGGAAATGGATAAATTTCTGGACATGTAAAAAACTAACAAGACTGAACCAAAAAGAAATAGAAAACCTGAGCAGATTGGTAATAAGCAATATGATTGAAGTAGTAATCAGCAGTCTCCCAACAAAGAATAGCCCAAGACTGGATGGCTTTACTGCTGAATTTTAACAGATCTTTAAAGAGGAATTAATACCAATTCTCTTCAAAAAATTCCTAAAAAATGAAACAGTTGCCATTCTCTGAAACTTATTCTAGAGGCCAAATCACTCTGATACCAAAACCAGACAAAGACACAATAAACAAAGAAAACTGCAGGCCAATATGTTTGACAAGCATAAATGCAAAATTCCTTAACAAAATATTAGCAAATCGAATACAGCAGCACATCAAAAAAATTATACACCATGATGAAGTGGGATTCGCCCCAGGGATGCAAGGATCATTCAGCATACACCTGTAAACAAATATAAAAAACCATGTCAACAAAATTATGGACAAAAACTATGTGATTATATCAATAGACACAGAAAAAGCATTTGACAAAATTCAAGATCCCTTAATGACAGAGACAAATTAGGTATAAAAAGAAAATATATCAACACAATAAAAACCATTATGAAAAACCCACTGCCAATATCATCTTGAATGGGGAACAGCTAAAAGCTTTTCCCTTAAGAATAGGAACAAGACAGGATGTCCACTCTCACCATTCCTATTTAAGGCAGTATTGCAAGTACTAGCTAGTACTTCTTGTTGATGACTCTAATATCAAGTACTCTTCTTGTTGATGACTCTAATACAGTATTCATCCAATATTATTATTAAATATAGTAATACCATATGAGGTTATTAGTGATGAAGTTCCGATGTGAATCTATGTAGTCTGGCTCCAAATGCTGTACTCCGTTTTAATCATTATCATGCACAACATCTTAGTAGAGTATTTCATTGTATAAAATGGCATGGTTTGCCTATTCTGCTGTTGGTGGTAACAGGTTTTTTCCTGTTTTTCCTATAACAAATAATGCTGCAATGTACATTCCTCTACAAATATCCTACTGCAAATGTATAAGGTATAAATTTATGACTGAAATGTAGTGGTTATAGAATATAAGAGAATTCAAATTTATTAGAACATTTCAAACATTTTCTTAAATGGTATTAAGCTTATAACTCACAATAACATGTGAGTATTCCTCTTGCTCCACAGTCTAGCCAAATTAGACTTTTAAATTTGTTTCAATCTTAAGTGTATATAGTATGTTTACACTGTGATTTTAACTTAAATTTTTACTAACTGGTTGGTGTGTTTTCACTTGTTGAGTGCCTACATGGATTTTCTTTTTTTGTGAAATGGCCATTTCAGACTTCTTTCTGTTTTTAAACGGGTTTTCTCTCATTTTCCATATTAAATGGAGGAGTTTTTGATATTTTTGTTATCGGTTATTTTGTCAGATATATGTATTGCATGTGTTTTTCACAATCAGTGTTTTCTACGCTACCTTTATAGAATAATGATTTGTAATGCTGTCGAATGCATTAATCCTTTCCTTTATAATTAGTAATAACTTCTGGTTAGTTTAAAGAAATTATTTCTCACCCTTAAGTTATGAAAATATTTTTTTATTATCTTCTAAAATATTCACAATTTTGCTCTTCACATGTAGTACTCTGATGAAAAAATATTAATTTTTATGTGTGGTGTGATATAGTGGCAGAATTTAATTATTTTTATATATGGATATCCAATATTCTAAGCAGCATTTGATGAATAAAGAAATTAATTAATTTCAGCAGCATCTTATTTAAAAGCCCACCTTTTTATTAATGCTCTCTAGTGCCACCTCTGTCACATATCAAGTGACCATCTGTGCATGAAACTATTTCTGTTATATGTCACCTGTTTTTACCAGCACCTTGTTCATCTAATTCAAGAGCACCTTGACTATTTTCAGCCATTTTAACTTCCAAATGAATTTCTACCTCTATTTGCTTAGTTTTTTCCAACTTGAAAATAAATATTTTACAACATGGGTGGTATTAACTATTATGTGTAACTAAATCATGACACATAGTCAGTTATGGAAATGCTGTTTCTCAACATCAAAATCGAGAACAGCCTTATTTAGATTCTTGATTTTTTAGATACCCATTTAGTTTCAGTGTTTTCCAGGACTGTGGGCTTTACTTTTCTTCCTACTGAACCAACTTGCAAACACAATCCTACATATAAGTGTGGCAAATGAATGTGGAAGAGTGATGGAGTGCTGCCTTATATGAAAATAAATAAAAACAATTTTACGTGACCACTGACTAACACTATACTCAATGGCTTTATTGTATTATTTTTATTAGAAATGACTAAGATGACCTTAATATTTCCTTCAGCTTTACTAAACTTTAGACAGATTTCTTCAAGACTCTAAGTCTTTGACCTCCCTTTTCTTGAAGCATTAACTTTAGAAATCTTGAAATTCCCATTTTTTTCCCCTTGAGATGCAAATCTGTTCTCAATCTCTGGCCAGTTTCGTAACCCAGGACTGTCTTTCTCAAGGACCTGGAAGTCGTCTTTTCTAGTGTAATCTCAAGAAAGATAGTGCTCCATTCTCTCTGTCTCTGCGGGAGAGTAGAAGCTGTCTGTATCTGTTAAGAGATACATAGATGTTAAGGCAAACACAGATGAATTAATCACATTGACCAATCTGCCCTCAGTAATGTCCTCCTGTACTTTTCTACTAGTTCACCCCAGCACTTAAAAACCCTCAAACCTATTGTTTCTGTGGAGTTGACTTCAATCTCTCTCCTCTATTTTGATAGTCTTGAATAAAGTCTTCCTTGCTTGTTTAACTTTTCAGGTTCAACTTTTCTTTGACCAGAGGATGCATAATGAGAATGAAATTATGTCAGAGGCAAAAAATTATGATCAATTTAACAAATATATCTTTGTTTGTTTTAACTTAATGAAGCATATTTCTAGGGAAAATAACTTTGCAAAAGTTGAACAGACTCATAGCTAAATTTAAGGAAATTGAATAATGGATTTCTCTAGCTGCACTTGACACGTAATGCAATTTGTAAGGCATTGCAGATAAAATTAGCTTAAATTACCGGAGAAAATAAGTTTTCTCCAATATAGAAAGACTTTTTGCTAGCATATATATATCTGTAGTCTGTAATACAATGTAGTTAAAAATTTGCAGTTTCAACAAGGTGCCACTATATTACTTTTATTTATAAGATAGCTGAAATTGGCTGTTTTTTAATCTAAGGAGAAAATCAGGGATATCTGCTTATCTATGGATCCTAGATCTGAAAAAGGATGTAGGCAGAAACAAAGCATTTTTCAACTACACTATTTTCTTGTTCATAAACACTTTCTGCAAATGTACAGGAACACAATACAGGTCTTTGAAATTTTCAAGATGTGAGCATGAAATACTTGTTCTTCCTTCACTAGCTTTATTTTCTATCCTTTGTTTGTCTGCATAAAGTAACATTCACTGGTGTGCTATAAATGTTTAACAATTGGCTCTTGGGGAGACAAAAAAGCCCTAATTTGAAATGTTTGCTAATATCCATGGTATAAATATCCAAATTTCCAAAGTGACATCCCTAAATAAGGAGTTGAGGAGAAATATATACAACCAACTCTTACAAACTTGCTATTGGTCAGTTTCAGCATACCACTAGTTACGGATCTAATTTAGCAATAATAAATATGTACATACTTACCAGCTAATTATTTTTGTCTTCTCTTGCAGACCCTAGATAGGAATATGTTTTCTTGCTGTGTTCTGGTTGAGTAAGGTTATGTGAATAGTGCTGGCCAAAGGATGATAGCAGAAGTAGTATGAATCATTTCAGGTACAGTATATTTAATTGCTTCTGCAAGACACTATAAACTCCCTTTTCCCTCTGCCAAGGTAATGAG
>NW_007773876.1:2893-4260 GCF_000696425.1 Galeopterus variegatus | reverse complement strand
GACTGCTAATGAGTCTAAGTCTCTTTTGTAGGTGATGAAAATGTTCTGGAATTAGAGAGTGGTGATGGTCTTACAACTTTGTGAATATCCTAAAAACCAGTGAATGGTACACTTTAAAGGGGTGATTTTGTGGCTTAGGAATTTTATCTCAATATTTTTTAAAAGCTTATGTTTGTTCTGAAATGAAAGAAAAATAGAACAGGTTATGGGTATCTGGGGTGGGTTGGGCAGGCAGCTTGCAATTTCAAGTAGAGTGGTCAAGATTGTTCTCATTAAGAAGAGGACATTTAAGCAAGAATTTGGGAGAGGTGTGGGAAGTAGTCACGCCATCATCTGGGGGAGGTATTCCAGGCAGAGCAGAGTGCCAGGAGGGAGCCGACGTTTGGTGTTTGAGAAAGAAGAGCCCCGTGTGGCCGGAGGAAAGGAAGTTAGTGGAGAGGGTTGGGAGTCAGAGAGGTGAGAAGGGCCAGACCCTGATGGGAGGATCTTGTAGGTCATTACTAGGACTTAGGCTTTCACCATGAGTGAGGCGAGGGCCCACTGAAGGGTTTTGAGCAAAGAAGTGGCCTGATGTAAGTAATATTTTAAACAATTTTTCTGGCTGCTGTGCTAAGAAGCATACAATTGTTATCACATTAGGAGCTGAAGTCTGCTTTGGCATGAAGCCCTGAGACACTGGGAGAGACAGAGAGAGTCTCCCCGACTCCAGCCTTTGCTCAGAAACTCACCCATGGATACCAGTTGCCATTTCTGCACTGTCTTGTATTGGGCAGGGTCTGTGCCATGTTCAGTGAGACTGGTGGGTCTCTCTGACCCCAGCATGTCCTGGGCGGACAGACCGCAGCCACCTTACCCTTCCTCATTAGATCTGAATTTCCTCTCTCGGGCACTGAAAGCATTGCCAGCTTGGCTCTGTTAGTCAAATGTCCCCAGAATGGGAAAAGGACTTGAAGCTATTAATTTCATTTCCAGAAGAGACATAAAGTTGTGTTTTCCCCAGGCCAATAAAGGAGGACACATCAATTCCTTGGACTTATAATAATTCCTGCCTTTAGAAACTTGTCTGAGAACTCAATGACCTGAAATATGCTGTCTGGTGCAGTGGAGA
Source organism: Galeopterus variegatus (assembly GCF_000696425.1). Classification (NCBI taxonomy): domain Eukaryota; kingdom Metazoa; phylum Chordata; class Mammalia; order Dermoptera; family Cynocephalidae; genus Galeopterus; species Galeopterus variegatus. The sequence goes on along the minus strand of NW_007773876.1, from coordinate 3,152 downwards.
TTGTAGTAAACAATCAACAATAGTGACACTCTTCCTGTCCCTTCCTCACTTACCCATTTTCCTTCAGGTCTTCATTTTCAGAGGATGTAACTAATAACTGGAAGCCCCAAGAAGTTCCACAGTGATTACCTCAATTCTGGTTGCTTTGAGACTAAGAGCCAGTGACCTGCCAACTTCTCTGGACAATGGTTGTCTTAAGGCAGAGCTGAGGGCATTGCAGGAAGGAAAGACAGCACCTAGAAGGGCAGAGTGGGTGGGA
>NW_007773876.1:0-2136 GCF_000696425.1 Galeopterus variegatus | reverse complement strand
AAAAAAAAAAAAAAAAAAAAAAAAAAAAAAAAAAAAAAAAAAAAAAAAATCAAATAAACTGTAGACTTTAGCAAGCAAGATAGAACGTAAAAAAATAGAATCTAAACTCTTTGTGTGTGTGTGTGTGTGTGTGTGTGAAAGAGAAAGAGAGAGACTGATGACTCAAAGTTCCAATTCCAAAAGACAGATTGCCTCTTTCTCCTCCCCAAACAAAGCTAGATTTTTGTATTTGCCCCACATGAAGCTCATCTGCTTTTCCATCCCCTCATTGAAATTCTGAGCAGATGGCACAACATCTTCTATATTCCTCGGGTGGGATGATTTAAAGCCTGGGAAAATGACTCTGGGAAAAAGACTCTGGCTTCATAATTAGCTTTTCCTCTTGGTGGGTGGACAGCGCCACCCCGTGTTCAGATAAGGGAAACCACTGAGCAATGATCCTTTTTTTTTGTCGTCTCAGCACCCTGTTGCTGGATTCCCAGGTGTGCTGACAATATCCATATTTATTGGCAAGGGTTGTGAAGGCTTCCGTGGCTGTCAACCTTTTAAACTGGGGATGGAGAGGCTGGTCACGGTGGGCAGAAAGTGGCATGAGATGAAGCTAGAAAGATAAGCAGAGGTGAGACCCACAAGGAACTGCTCGTTATTTCCCCAGCACCTCAAGCACTTTGGGCTTCAGTGACTTTGTCTATGCTGCTACCTCTTCCCAGAACACACTCTGCCTTGTGAATGTCTATGCTTCTTGCGAGATTCAGCTGAAACACCACCTTCTCTATGAAGCCCTGCCTGGTAGAATCGAGTGTTTCAATCTCCCCCCCTCACACCCTCTTCCCTATGTCATTTAAATGTGTGTCTCAATGTTTTAATATTTGTTCTCCATGTACACTGTAAGCCCTGGAGTGTGACCAAACTTGTCTTATTATTCTGTATGTCCCCAAGGTTTAGCAGGGAACCTTGCAATTAATATTGTCAGGCACATGAATGAATGAAAGAATAAATAAACAAAAGGAAAAGTAGGAATGTAACATTTGGAAGAATCAGATTAAAAACCTTAGGGCAGAAAAACCAATGTTATTAGGAGGAAGGGAAGAAATTCCAGAACTGGAGGGCTGGAGGGAGCTTCAAACTAATAGAGAGTGATGCTGAGTCATAGAACAGTAACTCATTTCATTGCCAGAGAAAGAGCTATTTGTGTAATACTAAAATTAATATAACAGTGATCATTATCCTCATTATTTTAGAAGCATAAGCAATTCCTACAATGGCTTACTCTGGGCTTAAGGGTAGCAATTCAGAAGATCACTAAAACCATTAGAGAGGATCCCAACTTTGCATTGTACTGTAAGATTTTCTTGGAAACAGCTCATTTAATGCACTCATCAGCTTCCCAAGCTAGAAATCTTCAAGACACCCAATGAATCACCAAGGTCAAGTTCCAGAAGTGTCTCTTAAATCTAGCGGCTCCTGACCATCCACACTGTTGGCCCCTGGTATGGTCTCTCATCGTTTTGCACTGGGACGATTTGACAGTTCCCTAACCAGCTTGGTTCCAGTTTACCCCTTCCCAATCCATCATCCACTCGTCTGCCAGGATGGTCTTTCTAAAATACCAATTTTATTGTGAAACTCTCAGGTAAATATCCTCAGTTGTCTACAAGATACAGCCCGAATTCCTTGGTGTGACACAAAGGACTTCCGTGATTTTCCCTTTGCCCACATCTTACGGTCAACGCCCCCGCTCTCTGCAGTGCTGGACATCATCAATGGTTCAGTGCTCTGAACAAATCATGCCCTTTCCAACTTCCACACACATTCACTTCTCCACACTTTCGCACATGCTGTCTCTTCTGCTGGGAATACCTTGAATTCCTTTTTTGAGAAGGGTAAGTTAGGGTCTTCCCTTGAGACCCAGTGTTGGGGAGACACTTTCCCTCCTTCACAAAGCAGAGGTGACCACTCCTCAGTTGTGTTCCCCCCATACATTGCTTATGCCCTTATTAAGCAATCCCACTCCCGCTGGCCTACAATCCCACTCTCCCCGCGGATCTTAGACGGGGCTGGTAGTGTGGGGAGCACCCAGCCAGCGTCGGGGGGGCAGGGAAGAGGAGCCTGCCCAGATCGTCTCTCCGCCACACC
>NW_007773875.1:0-4260 GCF_000696425.1 Galeopterus variegatus | reverse complement strand
TCCCCTTTCCCCAACACACATCTTTTTAAACAAGAGTATTCCTTGGATTGATCACTTTTTATTAAATTAATCAAGCCAAGTCTCAAGACCTTTATATTTATAAAAATTAAATACATTTTTAAGCGATGATGACTTGCTGTCATTGTGAATATACAAAATTCTCTGTTCCCTTTGGTGACCAGGCTTCCATCTATCCAGGCCCTCAGTAAATTCTCACCTTCATGAGAACCCTTACTTGGCCTGGAAGATTTCATTTCTTTCTCTTGGAATGCTCCTTCCTTTTAGGTTTTCTCTTGGAAACCAGATGTTATTCTCTGAGTCCTCCAAAGCAAACAAGTGAAGAGGTCACTGGAAGGGAACCAAGCCTCTCTGTTCAGTAGCAGCGGCTGAATTTCCATTTGAGCCTGTGGTTGTCTCCAACTGCCCTAGAGTCCCAGCCAAGACCATGTGGAACAGAATAGCCCAGTAAACCCACAAAATCATGACAGACAGTAAGTAATCATTCTAAACTATTAAGTAATAGGATCATTGTTGCACACTGAAACAAGTCCTAGGCAAGCTTTGATTGTTTATAAATCAATAAGAAAAAATATAAACATCCATGGGAATTGCATTTTTATTTGCAGCTTTCTTTTTTACTTTTGTAGAGCTAGGGCTAGGGTCTGGAGCTCACAGACCCTTTGAGCCTGTTCACAAACCATTCACATGCAGGTCTACGAGCTAGGTAACAGGAAAAAGTCCTTGGAACCTTGGTTTAAGAAAGAATAGTCTTTATTCTGCACACATATGTCTAAGAGCTAGGCAGTCCAAAGAGAAACGGAGCAGCTGATGGCAAAGTCCAAAGAAAAAACTGAGCAGCTGCCAGCAAATAAACATGCCCTATTCTTAGATGTAAGCTCTGCTGAGCAACTGCTTCACACACTGAAGAACACACAAGAATAGCAAGAAGCTAAAAGTACCCAGGCACACATGTGCACTAACTCCACCCCCACACAACTTGCTTACAAAGAATGTGCTGCACCACCCCCAACTGGACCTAAGGCAAGGGGGCCTGACTAATCTATTCTATTTTCCTCATAAATTTCATAGTTACCACATGTATTACAGCAAGCGTTTCAATATGTTTTTCCTGTATACATATATTTTTAGTGTCACTTTTAATTTTTAATGTAGAGTGTCTACTATACTTTTATTACTAATATCAATTATCTAAGACTTTCCTAGCCACTTCCTTTTTGGAAGATTATAACATTATGGAGTTACTATTTTTCAAAAAGCAATACAAACAAGCTAATAACTTGGTTGAATATATTACTAATATTTTAATTTTTAAAATGTAAGCACTGTATCTTATTATGACAAAGTAAAACAACACTTCTCACCCACATCTTCATATTCTTCTTCTTCTTTGAAGGCAAAAACAGCTAAACATAAATTTAACAGTTAATTTAATCTAATTTAATGTAGTTATCTTGGGAGATTACATGTTAATCTCAAAAACCTGTCAACTGTTAGAATATTTTGTATATACTTTCTTAGAACAATGTAGAAATTAGTCTCTTTATTTTCCTAATCTGCCAAAGTCCCCTTTCCCCAACACACATCTTTTTAAACAAGAGTATTCCTTGGATTGATCACTTTTTATTAAATTAATCAAGCCAAGTCTCAAGACCTTTATATTTATAAAAATTAAATACATTTTTAAGCGATGATGACTTGCTGTCATTGTGAATATACAAAATTCTCTGTTCCCTTTGGTGACCAGGCTTCCATCTATCCAGGCCCTCAGTAAATTCTCACCTTCATGCACTGGATAAGTGCGCCGCTTGGGAAGTGTGGCGGCACTCCCGCCCGAGGGTTCGGATCCCACATACGGACCGGTTCCGGCTCACTGGCTGAGCGAGGCGCGGGAGCAACACCGAGGGTTGCAATCCCGTTGCCGGTCCCCGGTCTGGTACGGGGGGCAACACTGAGGGTTGCGATCCGTTGCCGGACACGGAAAAAGACAAAAGACAAAAAAAAAAAGAAAGAAAGAAAAGAAAAAAGATGCTTCTTATGTTTCCAGTGACCAGGTAAGTATTTACAACTTGTTCTTATCTTTGTGGTCTTTGTAATCTTACATCAAAGCATGTTTCCAACTGTGCTGTGACACTTTATTGTATCTAAATCTGAATAAGACTTATTCTCTGCCCTTATTTGTTATTCTCTCCTGACCTTTTCCATTTTAGTTTGCAGTTACATTATCACCACCATGCTGACAGCTCCAATTTGTTCTTCAGCCGTCATTTTCCCAACAGCATTCCATTAGCTCTTGAAATTGACTCAGGTTTTCATCAAATCATCCTAGCACGTTTACTTGAATAGTCTTCTCTACACATAGAAGGTGTTTGAACATGAATATCAGTTATTAAAACAAAATAATTTCTATTTATTTCAACACTGCAGAAAGCCTGTTTTCAGATTTAAGTAATAACATGCACATTTATAATTACTTAGTCAAATATTTCAGCAAGTAAATTTATAGGCTATTAAAAATTTTTAAAGTTTACTAAGAAATTTAAAGGTATTTTCTAACTAAAGTTTTCTATTTTTATTATCAAAGAATAGAGTTTATGTCTGTCATACCCTAAACATATATATAATTCATGCATCCTTATGCTTATTGAATATTTTCTAAACTTTTCATAATTTCAGTTATATAATCCATTATGGTTTTATGTGGCAATTTTTTTTATGCCACATATAATATTTATGAATAGATAACAAAATTATCTTGAACCAAACAGGATTCATATAGGATATGAAGTGGACATGGTGCCAGTAATTTTTCAAGTTAGGAAATTAAGTCTTCAAGTGTTGAAACAGGAGCCCCAATGACACACACATACGACCACATCTTAATTTCTAACCATTGCTGTGCAACATGTTTAATCCCATACAAATGATATTTGTACACATAATACATCAAATAATATAGATTAATATAATAAAGCAAGATTTTTTTGTATAATTACAACTTTCAATCATTTTGACATTTATGCATTAAAGTTAATATATTTGCACAGAAAACCACTTTTAATGAATGTTTCTTTCATTTTTGCGGTCAATTTGCTGCAATATTTTTACTGTAGGATCATAACAATTAAACATTATATCCAGAAAGAATATTTTTAAAATGATCACTTTTTTCTAAATCTGTCATCTATTATTATTATTTATTAGTAGGAATCAGAATAACCATATTTATTGAGTTATAAAATTAAAAAATGATCATAAAACATGTTTAAAATTTACCATAATATATACAATATAATATATACATTATATAAACATACATTATTTATAATGTGGGTGTATGTATTAATTTATACATGTATACAAACACACATGTGCATGTCCTCACATACGAAAAGATAAATAAAAGCACTGAGAATAAATATCCTTGCTTGTTTTTAAGGTAATAGCACTTAGTTTTTCACCATAGGGTATATTGTAACTGGAGATTTCCCATAGATGGACTTTATCTTGTTTAGAACATTCCCTTCTACTCCTACTTTGCAGAGAGTTTTGAAAAGGAATAAATGTTAGATTTTGTCAAATGATTTCTCCTGGTCTGTTGAGATGGTTATATGACAAATTTATCCTTAAGAATTTATTTTGAAGCTATTTAAATTATACTGTTTCTCTTAAATTTCAATGTCCAAATGTTTGTTGCTAGTAAATAGAAGTAAAAATTATTTTTATAGATAAACCTTTTATCCCATAACATTGCTAAATACAATCTTTATTTCTCATAGCTTTTTAATATATTTTATTATTTTTTTATGTACACAATCACTCCTGTACATAAACACATTTTAATTTCTTTTTCCAAATTTAATGCATTTTTTTTTCTTGCTTTATTTATCTCACTGACAAGAATCCCCAGGACAATGATAAAGAGAAGCGGTAAGATCAGGTGTCATTTTATATTGTGATTTGAGAAGAAATGCATTCAGTGCTTTGCCATTTTACATGATCTTTGTTGCTTTGTGTTGCTTTGCACCTCACGGTTTTGTCACCCCACTTCCGCTGGGTGATGGAGAGGCAAAGGATTACTCAAAGCCCATCTCTACTGAGCAGTGAGAGGCCCTGAAGTGGTTAATCTCCCGCCAGAACCCTCAAGCAAGAGGGATCCCTTCCTTGGGAAATCACCGCCGAGTTGGGGTTCTCTTCCTGCATTTATTTTCCAGACCAGGAAGTTACAGGAAGAGACATAGG
>NW_007773874.1:0-4260 GCF_000696425.1 Galeopterus variegatus | reverse complement strand
AGTGTGTGGTTTAGGGTTAAGGTGAGGTTTAGGGTGAGGGTGATGGTCAGGGTGAGGGTTAGGGTTAGGGTTCGGGTTATTGGTACGGTTACAGTTGAGCTTTGGGTTAGGTTGAAGGTGAGGTTGAGGGTTAGGGTTAGGGTTAGGTTAGGTTTAGGGTTAGGGTAAGGGTTAGGGGTAGGGTATGGTTTGGGGTTGGGGATAGTGATAGTGTTAGGGTTTGGGTTTGAGTTAGGGTGATGGTTAGGTTTAGGGTTAGGGATAGGGTTCGGTTTATAGTTAGGGTTACTATTAGTGTTTGGGTATGTGTTAGGCTCAGGGTTAGGGTTAGGGTTAGTGTTAAAATTAAGTTTAGGGCTAGGGATATGCTTAGTGTTAGGGCTAGTGCTAGGGTTAGGGTTAGGGTTGGGTTTAGGGATAGGTTAGGCTTAGGTTGAGGGTTAGGGTTGGGATTAGGGTTCGAATAAATTTAGGGTTCGGTGAGCATGAGGATGAGTGTGAGGTTTAGGGTTAAGGTTAGGGTTAGTGTACAGTTTGGGTTCAGGTCCGGGTTTGGGATTGGATTAGGGTTAGTGTTAGGGTGAGGGTTGGTTGAGTGTTAGGGTTAGGGTTAGGGTTAGGGTGAGGGTGAGGGTGAGGGTGAGGTTTGGGCTTAGTGCTCACGTTAGTGGGAGGACGAGAGTTAAGGTAAGGTTTAGGGTTTGGTTTCGGGTTACAGTTAGGTTTAGTTTTAGGGTTAGGGTTAGGGTTAGGCTGAGGGTGCGGGTTCAGGTTAGGATTAGGGTTAGGATTAGGGTTAGGGTTAAGGTTAGGGTTCGGTTTCAGGTTCCGTTTCGTGTTAGGGTTAGGTTTATGGTGAGGGTGAGTGTGTGCTTGAGGGTGAGGGTGAGGTATAGTGTTAGGGTTAGTGTTATTGTTATGGTTAGTGTTAGGTTTATGGTTAGTGTGGGGTTGAGGGTGACGGTTAGGGTTAGTGGTAGTGTTAGGGATTTGGTTAGGGTTCGAGTTAGGTTTAGGGTTATGGTTTGGAGTCGAGTTAGGGTCCGTGTTCGTTTTCTGGTGAGTCTAAGGTTTATATGTTATGGTTAGGGTTAGTGTTAGGGTTAGGGTTTGGGTTCGGGTTCAGGTTCGGGTTCGGGTTTTGGTTAGGGTTATGGTGAGGGTCAGGGTTAGGGTGAGCGTTAGGTTTAGGGTTAGGGTTAGGGATAGGATTAGGGTTAGGGTAAATATAGGTTTCGGGTGAGCGAGAGGGTGAGTGTGTGGTTGAGGGTTAGGTTTAGGGTTAGGGTTAGGGCTAGGGTTACTGTTTGTGTTCGGGTTTGGCTTCTGCTGAGGGTTAGTATTAGGGTTAGGGTTAGTGTTCACGTTCGGGTTCGTGTTCGGGTTATGGTTAGTGTGAGGGTCAGGGTTAGGGTGAGTGTGAGGTTTAGGGTTAGGCATAGGATTAGGGTTAGGTGTCCCGTTCAGGTTAGGGTTAGTGTGACAGTGAGGATGAGGGTGAGTGTTAGGTTAGGGTTAGGGTTAGGTTTAGGGTGAGGATTAGGGTTAGGGTAACTTTAATGTTCAGGTGAGCGTGAGGGTAAGTGTGAGGTTGAGGGTTAGGTATAGGTTTAAGGTTAGGGTTTGTCTTACATTTCGGGTTCGGCTTAGGGTTAGTGTTAGGATTAGGGTGAAGGTGAGGGTGAGGTTTAGGGTTAGGGTTAGTGTTAGGGTGTGGGTTGGGGTGAATGTTATGTTAGGGTTAGGGTACAGGTTTGGGTTAGGTTTAGGGTTTGGGTTACATTTAGTTTTAGGGCAAGGTTTAGGATTATGGTTAGGGTTCGGGTTCAGGTTAGAGTTATGGTTATTGTTAAGGTTAGGCGTCAGGTTAGGGTGAGGGTTCAGCTTAGGTTTAGTGTTAGGTTTAGGGTGAGGGTTAGGGTTAGGGATAGGGATAGGGTTAGGTGTTGGGCTTGAGTTAGGGTTAAGGTAAGGTTTAGGGTTAGGGTGAGATAGAGGTTTAGGGTGAGGGTTAGGGTTACGGTTAGGGTTCAAGTTAGGGGTAGTGTGTGGGTGAGGGTGAGGGTTAGATTTTGGGTTATTGTGAGGGTTCAATTTCAGATTCAGGTTAGGGTTAAGGTGAGGGAGAGGGTTATGAATAGGTTTAGAGTTAGATTTAGTATTAGGGTGAGGGTGAGGGAGATGATGAGTGTGACTGTTACGGTTTGGTTAGGGTCAGAGTGAGTGTTATGGTTAGGGTTAGAGTTAGGGTTAGGGTGCGTTTGAGAGTGAGGGGGAGATTTTGGGTGAGGGTTAGCATGAGTGTGTCGGTGAGGTTGAGGGGTAGGGGAGCGGGAGAGGGAGGGTTATGCTTAATTTTAAGGTTAGGTTTATGGTTAGGGTAAAGGTTTGGTTTTGTTATAGGTTTAGGTTTGGGTGAGGGTTAGTGTGAGGGTTAGGGTGAGTGTTCGGGTTAGGGTTAGTGTTAGAGTTTGGGTGAGGGTTACGGTTAGGATTAGGTTTAGGGTGAGGTTTCGGGTTAGGGTTAGCGTTTGGTTTCGAGTTCGGGTTCTGGTTAGGTTTAGGGTTATTGATAGTGTTAGGGTATGGTTAGGGTTAGGGTTCGAGCTCGGATTCAGATTAGGGTTAGGGTTAGGGTTAAGGATAGGGTTACAGTTTGGGTTTGAGTTAGGGCTAGGGCTAGGGTTAGGGTTATGGTGAGTGTTAGGGTATGGGCTTGTGTTAGGGTTAGGCTTAGGGATAGGATTATGGTTTGGGTTTGAGTTAGGGTAAGGATTAGGGAAAGTCTATGCTGAATGACACTGCAAAAGGCCTTCAAGCAGGCTTTGAACTGTGTGTTATATATCTCTTCCAGCATCACTCACAGGAGGTTAAGCATTTAGATACAATTTTAATTCTAAGGGAAAAGCAACAGAATGTGCTTCACACATCTAGCTTGTAGGAATTCAGGGTGGCAATTTATATGGGGAAACCTAATGTAGCCTTCGTTGGAATAAGGATGTGACAATTCAGTTAATAAATCCCTGTGAAAAAGAGTAAGAGAAGGTTCCCTGTTTAAAATCGAGCATGACTCACGGAACGATAGAACTGGTAGTTACAACAGATATAGAGCTAAAAACAGTTTCATTGCGTAAATTCTAATCGAAAACACTCTGCAAAGGGCTTTCAAACAGGCTTCGAGAAGTGTGTTGTATATCTCTCCCTAAAACCGGCCCTGGAGGTTCAGCTGTTAGAAGCAAGTTTAACTCTAATGGCGCAAGCTGCAGAATGTGCTTCTCCGATCTAATCTGCAGGAGGAATTCAGGGATGCTAGTTCTATGGGGAAGCCCAGTGGAGCCTATGGTGGAAACGGCTTGTGAGAATTCTCTTTAAAAATCTCTGTGAAAAAGAGTCAGAGTACCTTCCCCGTTTAGGATCCAGCATCACTCACTGAATTGAAGAAGTGGTAGTTAGGACGGAGGTAGAGCTGAAGACAGTGTCGTTTCCGAGAGTCTGTACGAAACCACACTGCCAAAGGCATTCAAACGGGCTTGGAAAAGTGTGTTGTTTATCTCTCCCTGAAACAGTCCCTGGAGATTCAGCTTTTAGGAGCCAGTTTACCTCTAATGGAACAAGCAGCAGAATGTGCTTCTCACATCTAGCCTTTTGGGAATTCATGTATGCAACTTCTATAGGGATGCCCATTGGAGACTTCATGGGAAATGGATTGTGAGAATTCTGTTTCAAAATCTGTGTGAAAAAGAGTCAGAGAAGCTTCCCTGTTTAGAATCCAGCCTAACTCGCCGAGCCGAAGAAGTGGTAGACAGAACAGAGGTGGCACTCACCGCGATTTCGTTTCCTGAAGTCTTCGTGAAATCCCAGTACCAAAGGCATTCAAGCAAGCTTCGAAAAGTGTTTTGTATATCTCGACCATAAACACTCAAAGGATATTACGCTTTTGGAAGCAAGTATATCTCTAATGGAAGAAGCAGTAGAACATGCTTCTCACATCTAGCCTGTAGGATGTCATGTATGCAAGTTCTAAAGGGAAGCCCAGAGGAGCCTTCGTAGAAAAAGAGTTGTGAGGATTCTGTTTCAAAATCCCAGTGAAAAAGGGTGATAGAAACTTTCCCGTTTATGACCCAGCATGACTCACTAAACTGAATAAGTGCTAGGTAGAAGAGTGGTACAGCTCGATAGAGTTTCCTTTCGGGAGGTGTACGTGAAATCACACTGGAAGAGGCATTCAAACAAGACTGGAAAAGTGTGTTGTATATCTCT
>NW_007773873.1:2056-4260 GCF_000696425.1 Galeopterus variegatus | reverse complement strand
TCCGAACCCTCGGCGGGAGCGTCGCTGCACTCCCAAGCGGCGCACTGTAGCAGTGTGCCACCGGGCCAGCCAAGATGTGTCAGAATATTTCAATGGAAAATTGGAAACAACTCTAACAACTAGAGATTGAATAAATTACGAAACATCCATGATATGCAGCTATAGAAGAAAATTTAATGAGTTGGAGAAATGTTTGACTTCATTAATTTTTTTTAAAAAAGCCAGCTGTAAAACCATGTATAGTTTGATAATTCACATACATAGAAAAATATTTGAAAGAATATACATTGATTATCTCTGAACAGTGAGATTATGGATATATTTTCTCTTCCTTTTTATGCTTTTTCTTGTATGCCAAGTAGAACTTGATCAAAGAAAATAATAAAAATAAATTATTTTTTTATCTTTAAAAACATCTGCTACACAGTGGGTTCTCATTAATAAGACAGTGTAGACAAAAGCAACCTGCACTCAATTTGAGGTTCTGCCCCCATCTGCTAAGTGGTTTGGGCACATAAGGAATTTCTTTAAACTTTCTGAGTTAGAGTGAACTCATATATAAAGTAGAAATAATAATATCTGTTTCATAGGGCTACTGTGAAATTGTTCAATAATGTATTTTTTATAAGGTGCCTAGGACAAAGCTAGCATAGAGGTATTCAATAGAAGGTAATGATGATGATTTTCTAATTCATTTATACCCCAGGCAACTCTCCCCCAGGGGTTATGTCTGGCTCTAGGGAGAACAGAGATCATGTGTAGCTTCAGCTTAGGTAAGGGGCTACTTTCACTGTTAGTTCACCTATAGTTCAGTCAGCATAAACTATATCCCTAGTGATTCTAGTGGCATGCAGTAAAGTGGGAATTACTTACTTCACAACAACTTTTGTCGGGCCAGCCCATGGCTCACTCAGGAGAGTGCGGTGCTGATAACACCAAGGCCATGGGTTTGGGTCCCATACAGGGATGGCTGGTTAGCTCACTGGGTGAGCGTGGTGCTGACAACACCAAGTCAAGGGTTAAGATCCCCTTACCAGTCGTCTTTTTTGAAAAAAAACAAACAACAACAAAAAAACTTTTGTCTAGGGCCGGCCCGTGGCTCACTTGGGAGAGTGCGATGCTGATAACACCAAGGCCACGGGTTCGGATCCTATATAGGGATGGCCGGTTTGCTCACTGGCTGAGTGTGGTGCTGACAGCACCAAGCCAAGGGTTAAGATCCCCTTACCCATCATCTTTTTTAAAAAAATAAATAAATAAACTTTTGTCTAGATGTAGCCCTCCATGGACTTTCACCTGAGCTTTCTGCACTACTATCTTTCCTTTCATGCCCACCTGTAACCTGAAACCCCAAGGAGATCACAATGGCCTCACAGGCTATGGAATGGGAGGCAGGGTCCTTAGGAGAGGGATGGGCACCTTACCAAAGAGGATGGTGGAGATCCTCCTCTGGGCATACATGGTGAAGCCTTCATTGAGCCAGAATTCACCCCAGTTGGCATTGGTGACCAGGTTCCCAAACCAACTGTGGGAGATCTCATGGATGATGACATCAGCCAAGGAGCGGTCTCCTGCTAGCAGGCAGGGGGTGACAAAGGTCAGACAAGGGTTCTCCATTCCTCCAAATGGAAAGGACGGTGGCATGAAGAGCAAGTCATACCTGTCGAGAAATCGGGAGGTCGCAGAGAAGCCCCGGCTCCCCAGAGCAGACCCTGCCTCACTTCCCTGAGCAATGGCTTTCCCAGCCTACTTCCAAGCACTGGGAACTGCAGCCACTCAGCAGGCTGCGTGTGATCTCGGGCTCAGTGCTGAAAATGAAGCTGGGCTCCTCAGGCCTTCTCCCAAGTAGCTCCCTTGCTTGCTGGGACATCCCGTTTCCAGGTGGTGCTTGCCCTCTCAGGGGTAGCTCTCCAGGTCCTTCTGTTTCCCTCTACTCCTTCCAAGCAGGGTGTGAGCAAATTATCAGCTCTATCTTACTAAGCTCACTGGAGGCCAACTCAGAGTCTTTTGTCTAACACAAAAGTGGAGCCTTTTATCTAAGGAGCCTAAAGTCTGAAGATGCTGAAGGAAAACACAGAGTGTGGGGTAACCTTAGCAATGAAGAAAGACAGGTCAACAAGGGCCCCTGACAGTGTTTCTCCAACTGAAACTTGGCAATTGCAAGCCACATTTTTATCACCTTGAGAACCCTCTCTGCCAGGGTC
>NW_007773873.1:0-481 GCF_000696425.1 Galeopterus variegatus | reverse complement strand
ATAAACCTATTAATGTTAATAGAAAATAATTAATTGTCTTAGGTGCAATAATGATATTACGTTTCTAATGGAGAATGTCTTTATTCTTCAGGGAGGCACGCTGACTTACTTGCTTTTAAATGATCCAGCAAAAACAAAAACAAATCCACTCTAAGTAAAACTAATATGACAAAATGGATGGGTGTGTAGGTGTTCAGTGCATCGTCCTTTCAACTTTCTCTATATGTGAAATTTTCATAATGAAAAGCTGAGGAAGTAAAGGTGGAAGGGAGGAAACAAAAATAACCAGCGAGAGCCAGTCTAAAGGCAAGCCAGGGCTGAGAGGGGAAGTGACTAACCCAAGCCCATTCCCTGAAGTCAAGGATGAGCTGACATCAGAATTCAGGGCTCCTGTAGCCAGAGCCTGTGGCCTGGCCAAGAGCCCTTGGATGCTGCATGGAACTGCTCTCCCACAGGGACACCCTGGATGAGAGACAGATGG
>NW_007773872.1:0-4260 GCF_000696425.1 Galeopterus variegatus | reverse complement strand
TCTATGAGCCACTCTAGAAGATGATCAAACCTGTGAAAGGAGTTGTGAAAACTTCTGATTTTATCCAAGTAGGACAGAAATTGTGGGTAGCCTGGGAACCTAATACTTGTGATTAGCATCTGAAGTGGGGGTCAGTCTTGTGTGACTGAGCCCCTAACCTGTAGAATCTGTGCTAACTCTAATGAGTGTCAGAAGTGAATTAATTTTAGGTCACCCTGCTGGTTTCAGAGTATTGATTTGTGTGGGGTAAAAAACCGACCTGTCTGGTGTCAGAAGTGTTCTGGAAATAAAGTGTTGAGAGTGCTGGGAGTATAGAATGAAAAAGTTTGGTTTTTTTCCCCATTCAGGCTGCCATAACAAAGTACCTGTTGGGAAAATGGAACAATTTGGTCAGGCTCCCCTCACCTCAGAGCCGGTTCAGGGTGGTTCGGAAAACACTGTGTGGGTGGGCGGCGCCACTTTGGCTGGTCTTTACTGCATCGGGCACCCTGCCCTGTGTGGACATGTTTTTCCAGACCTGCAGCTTCCGAGGACCCTGTGGCCGGTTACCTAGCTCAGAGACAGGCATGAAGGGGTCTGGTGACCCAGCCTGACATATGAAGGGTTTGTGACCCAGTCTTTGAATGGGCTTGAGGGGTCTGGTAGCTCCAAGACCCAGCTCTAGCTCGACAATCGGCCCATTCGGTGCAGGATTACCAGCAGGTAAAAGAGCCCGACAACTGGCGTGGTCACCTAGCTTTACAATTCGCGTCATGAACAGGATTAAGAGCTAGACAATTGGCACTGTGAGCAGGATTCGTGACATTAGCCTTTCAGTAGCCCTTGTTGTAGCCAGACAGTACCTCTGACTGGGTAACTTAAAAAACGAATTTATTGGGCCGGCCCGTGGCTCACTCGGGAGAGTGTGGTGCTGATGACAACACCAAGTCAAGGGTTAAGATCCCCTTACCGGTCATCTTTTAAAAAAAAAAAAACGAATTTATTTTCTCATAGTTCTGGAGGCTGGAAGTACAAGATCAAAGTGTTGTCAGGTTTGGCTTCTCCTAAGGCCTCTCCCCTTGGCTTGCAGATGGCTGTTTTCTCTCTGTGTCTTCCCATGGCCTTTCTTCTGTGCATGTGTGTAGAGAAAGAGAGATCTCTGGTGTCCTCTTATAAGAACACCAGTCCTGTGGGATTAGGGGCCTACCCTTATGACCTCATTTAACCTTAATTACCTCCTTAAAGACCCTATCTCCAAATACAGTCACACTGGTGGTTAGGGCTTCAACTTATGAACTTCGAGGGGCACAATTCAGCCCACGAAGAATAAAGAGAGAAAGTTTCTGGACCAGGATTTATCCAGATTAGGAGGAAGGGGGAATCTTGTGGGTTACCCTCCCCAAACTGACCTGCACTACCCCGCCACGGGATTAAAGCCTTCAGGGTATGTGTGAACCTGATCTAAACCACCACCTCCAGTAACAACTGAGAGGACAAATTTGGTCCTGCACAGGCTGGAAGTGGAAAAGAGAAGGAAAAAATGCTGTCCCCAGAGGCTTGTGGCCTCAGATCTTCCACTGAGCAGACTTATACCTGGGACTCTCAAACCTTAACTTTGGTGTGAAGTGGTATAGATAGTGCACCAGGCATCTGGCAGAACCAAACGCAGAACCTCTCTGACACAGAGCATATATATCTAGGCTTCAAAGAATTCCATGAATAATTTTTAAAGGTCTTGGCCAGAAAGAAGTCGAAGTTTACCTGGTATACAAGAAAATAAGGCAACCTGTCTGAAAGAAACCAAAGACAACAAAAATAGATTTGCACAGTTAGGAGAGTGTATCAGAGATAAAACAGTGATGTTTGCCATGTTTAAAGAAATAAATGACGGGACCGGCCTGGGGCTCACTCGGGAGAGTGCGGTGCTGATAACACCAAGGCCACGGGTTCGGATCCCATATAGGGATGGCCGGGTTGCTCACTGGGTGAGCGTGGTGCTGACAACGCCAAGTCAAAGGTTAAGATCCCCTTACCGGTCATCTTTTAGAAAAAAAAAGAAAGAAAGAAAGAAATGACAAACATGAAAACATCTACAAAGAACAGAAAAATATGGAAAGTGTCATAGAAGATTCACCAGGAATCCTGGTCTCTGGAACTTTGAGGATGAGAAAATTAGAATATAATTACTCATTTTTTTTATCCCACATTACATACATGACATCCTCAGAATAACAATGCCAACACCACCACAAATATTATTACTAAAAGCAATGTTAGAAAAAATGTTTGCATGTGCTTTCTCCCACCCCCCATTTGTGACATTTGTACTGTACATCATGTCTTAGTCCATCTGGGCTGCTATAACAGAATACCATGAACTGGGTGGCTTATAAACAACAGAAATGTATTTTTCACTGTTCTGGAGGCTAGGAAGTCCAAGATCAAGGTGCCAGCATGATGAGGTTCTGGTGAGAGCCTTCTTCCAGACTGCAGGCTGCCAGCTTCTCCCCTATCTTCATGCGGTAGAGAGCAGAGACAAACAGGCTCTTCTGGGACTCTTTAGTGGCACTAAACCCATTCATAAAGCCTCAGCCCTCATGAATTTATCTAATCCTAATTATCTCCCAAAGGTCCCACCTCCTAATACCATCACATTGTGGGGTAGGGTTTCAACATATTACTTTTTGGGGGGACACAAACATTCATCCATAACACATCTTCACAGCATGTAGTTATTGTATATTACATTCTCTCTCTTTTAACCCTCATTTATTTTTAGTTCTACAAGTAGCTATACACAGCTATGCATCACTTAACAACAGGAATATGTTTTGAGAAATGCATTGTTAGGTGCTATCATTGTTGTGTGAACATCACAGAATGTGCTTACATAAAAGCAGATGGTATAGCCTACCACACACTTTGGCCATACTGATCACCATCTATATACAGTTCATCATCGACTGAAACATCATTATGTGGCACATACAGAATTCTGTTACCCCATGTCTGAGTTTTTCCAATTTTTAGAAGGAATATTCTCCTTAAAGTCAGTTTTTGTTTGACAAGGAAGATTGACTGGTCAATTTCAAGAATTGAAGTGGCCGGGGCTGTTTCAGCCGATTTCCAAATTAACCAAGAACTACCTTACACTCACCCATTATTGGACTGAGTAAAGTTCCTCACGGTTTCAGTTGCTGTTCTCAGATTGATCCATTGTGCTTTTCATTAACTATTTATTGGCTATGTTAACATTCTCTTGTTCTCAAATTCATTGAACACTCCATTGACTCTCTTGGCTTTCTCTTATACAGACATTAATTCCATCAGATCTTGGGGTTGTTAGTAGTTTGTTCCCACCCACTTGTATTTTAGGATTCAGGTGGACACTACTTCACCTAGTTTTGTTGTCTGTGGGTTTTTAGGGTTGTTTAGTTGCTCTGTCTAGCTTTATGTGGGAGTTCAGGGAGATTCAAAACTTATGTTGTGGCTACCATCATTGCTGTGGATTGATTAAGTTGTGTCCCCCACAGTTCATATATTAGAAGCTTAATTCCCAAACTATTGAGGGTGGGAAATCCTATTATGGTAATTGAAAGGTGGGGCCTTGAAGAGGTGATTAGACTGTAGGACCATGCACTAGTGAATGGATTAATAATGGTGGTCAGGGGTGTGGTTCTGAGGGCTTTAAAAGAAGAGCACATGAGAGGTTATTAGTCTCTCTCTGCTCCACCATTTTCTGCCCTGTGAGACCCCTGGGTTACTGTCAACACCACCAAGGCCTTCACCAGATGTGTTCCCTGAACTTTGGACTCCCTAGCTTCAGAAACTGTAAGCAATATATTTTATTTTCTTTTTTTTTTTTTTTTTTAAAAGATGACCGGTAAGGGGATCTTAACCCTTGACTTGGTGTTGTCAGCACCACGCTCAGCCAGTGAGCGAACCGGCCATCCCTATGTGGGATCCGAACCCGGGGCCTTGGTGTTATCAGCACCGCACTCTCCCGAGTGAGCCACGGGCCGGCCCAGTATATTTTATTTTCTTTATAAATCACCCAGTTTCAGGTATTTTACTATAAGCAACAGAAATAGACAAAGACAATCATCTTCCCAGAACTGTAAATTATTATTATTACTATGAAGATCCATTCACCATTAAAAAACCGTTATTGGGTTAGAAAAAACTTTTTAATTAAAAAAAGTTATTTATTCTTAGGATGCAGTCCTAAATGGCTTTCGCTGACTTACCTCCCAGCCACACCACAGTCATTCTTCCTCCTCC
>NW_007773871.1:2183-4261 GCF_000696425.1 Galeopterus variegatus | reverse complement strand
GCAGGAGCGCTGCTGCGCTCCCAGTGCCACACTCTCCCGAGTGCGCCACGGGCTCGGCCCTAGATGTACGCTTTTAAATGAGGGCATACTTAGTAAGTATTAGCTGAAATGTGTTCAACTTAAGGATATTGTTCTCATATAGTTTGGTCCCAAGTCCGTAACAGGCAATCCCCCTAACCCCCAGTCCCCACCCCCCTATATACACTACAGGTACATAGGGTCTGGAGTTTTTTTCCAGCCTTTGTATCTAGAGTTATATATGTGGGACAGCAGAAATAGTCGTAGGGATTCTAGGATGCCTATTTTCTAACTTAACAGCCTCAGAGTCCTAGTTTTTGAGAATGCAATATAGACCACTTTTTTTTGTTAAGTGGAGATCAAGGACTCTTTGACTTCCTTTAGGGACAACCAATCCTTGTCTTATCATAGAGCCTTTTAGGATTCAGCACTCTGGATTAAACAGGAGCTTCTCTGGCATGGCTGGGAAGCTAGACTAGAGGTTTCTAATGAACTTATAGCAAAGCTTTGGCTTGTGGAGCATAAGAATCTAGTGGCCTCTTTTATTGGGATTTTGAAGGGGCTGGGAACTCTTGTCAAAGAGCCTCTAGTCATTAAGGGAAGGAAAAAATGATGGTTGATGAAAGGAAAATTAACTGTAAAATTAATTTAATAGAAATAAAACTATGAAATGGAACTAACATAAGAGCAATGAGCAAAAGCTTCCTGTGAAGTCAGAGGAGGTAAATAATCTCAAATAGTAAAAGGCCAATTAGGTTAAAGAATAAAAAGTATTAAATTTAAAAATAAAGCTGATATTTTAGGCTGTTAAGTAGAACTTAGAAGAGTAATATAATTGTCTCCTTTGATAAGAAATGGTAAATAATTCAAGCTAATAAATTAAGAAATAAAGGATATAGATGTGGAAAAACTATCTTTAGAGTATATGAAATCAGTACATACAGATGATGAAATATTTAAATTATTATGAATTTCCAAATATATGTATTAACATATATTGAGTATGCTTTGAGCTAATGCAGATTCTAAATTTAATTGTATCAGTGGGCTATTCAGATTTTCTATTTTGTCTTGTGTTAGTTTTGGTAATTTGTATCTTTCAAAGAATTTTCCTGTTTCATCAGAGCTGCCTAGTATATTGGCATAAAGTTGTTCATAATGTTCTTTTATTATTTTTTTAATATTTGTAATGATGTCCCTTCTTTCATTTCTGATATTGGTAATTTGTGTTTTCTTTCTTTTATTCTTCACTCTAACTAGAAGTTTATTAATTTTATTGGTCTTTCTAAAGAACTGGCTTTGAATTTCATAAACTTTTTCTATTGTTTTATCATTTTTGTTGTTGATTTCCAGTCTTATCTTTATTATTTCATGTTACTTGCTTTGGGTTTAATGTGCTCTTCTTTTTCTAGCTTCTTAGAGATGGAAACTTAGGTCATTTGCTTTCAAACCTTTCTTGTTTCCTAATAAAAGCATTTAACATGATAAATTTCTCTCTAAGCACTGCTTAGCTATATCCCACAGCCACATTTCGCAAATTGTATATGTTGTGTTTTTATCATTTTGAAAATATTATCTAATTTGCCTTGTGACTTCCTCTTTGATCCACGTGTTATATATGTTTATTTTTTAATTTCCAAATACTTGTGGATTTTCCATATATATATTTTTGTTACTGATTTCTGATTAAAAATTCTGTTGTGCTCATAAAATACATATGGTTTCAATCCTTTGCCATCTATTGAAACTTGTTATGGCCTTCTTTAGTGAATAGTTCAATATATACCTGAAAATATGTATTCTGCTGGCCTTTTGCATAATGTGCTATTATTGTCAATTAAGTCAATCTGGCTGATAGTGTTGTTCAAGTCATATATCCTTACTGATTTTCTTTCTAATTATTATATCACTTTTTGAGAGGAGTGTTGAAATTTCCAACTATAGTTGTGGGTTTATCTGTTTTCCCTCTCAGTTCTGTTCATTTTTGCTTCATGTATTTTGAACCTCTGTAATTGGGTGTATAAACATTTACGATTATAACGTCTTGGTGAATTGAGCCC
>NW_007773871.1:0-1310 GCF_000696425.1 Galeopterus variegatus | reverse complement strand
GGAGCGCCACCGCACTCCCAAGCAGCGCACTGTAGCAGTGCGCCACCGGGCCGGCCCCTACATGGTTAGGTTTAAATTTACTATTTTGCTATTTGTTTTCTGTTTATCCTTTTCTCTTTTCCTAACTTCTTTTTGATTACTTGTTTACTGTTTCATCTCTTCTGTTAGATATAAGCTTTTGTTTTAACTTTTATAGCATTTGCTCTACAGCTTAAGTATGCATTTTTTAACTTATACAGTCTGCCTTAAAATCATATGCCACTTTATTCATAGTGTAAAAACTTTATAAAGTACACTTTCGTTTCCCCATTATATCTTTGGACTATTGTTGTCATACATTCTACTTCTGCATGTAAGTCCCAAAATTCATTGTTACTATTTTTCTTTTAATGGCATTTAAAAATCTGAAAAAGAAGAATCTTTTTACATTTACCCACATATTTACCACTTCCAGTGCCATTCATTCCTTTGTTTAGATCTGAGTTCTTATCTGTATTATTTTTGTTAACCTGAAAAGCTTCGGCATTTCCTGTAGTAAAGATCTGGTGGCAGTGAATTCTCCCCGCTTTTGTTTATTGAAAAACCCCTTTATTTCTCCTTCACTTTTGAAGACTGTTTTTGAGGGCAATTGAATTTGAGATGAACAGTTTCGGTCTTTAAGCATTTTAAAGATGCCTTTAACAATACAAGAGTATTGTTATACTTACAACTATATATATATATATATATATATATATCTTGTATTATTTCTAATGGTAAGTCAGATGTCATTTTTAGGTTTGTTCACCTGTATGTAATGTGCTTGTCTTAGTCCATTCCTGCTGCTATAACAAAATACTTTAGACTGGGTAACGTATAAACAACAGAAGTTTATTGCTTATAGTTCTGGAGGCTGGAAAGTCCAAGTTCAAGGCAACAGCAGATTCAATGTCTGGTGAAGGCTCACCGCTACCTAGATGGTGCCTTGTTGCTGTGTTCTCACATGGTAGAATTGGGGGAAGCCTTCCTCAAGCCTCTTTTATAAGGGCACTAATCCCGTTAGTGAGGGCAGAGTCCTCATGACCTAATCACCCACTAAGGACCCCACCTCTGAATATCTCCACGATGGGGATTTAGGTTTCAATATGAATTTTGAAGGGATGCAAACATTTAGACCATAGCAGTGCCTTTTTGCTCTGGCTGCTTTATAAGATTTTATCATTGGTTTTTCAGCAATTTAATGACAATGGGCCTTGGGTAGGTTTTCTTAAGATTCTTGGGTCTGTGTGCTTATAAATCTAAACAGATTTGGAAATGTTTTAGCTTAGCTA
>NW_007773870.1:3536-4261 GCF_000696425.1 Galeopterus variegatus | reverse complement strand
CAGGTAGAGGCCAAGAATGCTGCTAAACGTCTTACCATGGGATTGGGCAGCCTCCCTCAACAAAGAATTATCCAGTAGGTCCCTGTGATGATTGGTTGTATGCGTCAACCTGGCCAGGCTATACAACCCAGTTACTTAGTCAAACACCAGTTTGCTAAGGTGTTGAGGTATTTCTGTGAAGGCATTCTGTAGGTGTAGTTAATATACACAATTAGTTGACTTTGAGTAAAGCAGATTGCCCTCTATAATGTAAGTGGGGTTCATCTAATCAGCTAAAGCCTTGAAAGCATTTCCCATTTTGGGAAACTAGTGATTATGATACACACACACACACACACACATATATGTGAGATACATATATTTGATACGTGTGTGTGTGTGTCTGCCCTCTTTCTCTGGAGGACCCTCATATGGACAGAAAGTTTGTATCCCCTCAAAATAATTCATATGTTAGAGTCTAAATCTCTGGCATGTTGGTAGTAGGAGATGGGGCCATTGGGAGGTGATTAGGTCATGAAGGTAGAGTCCTCATGTATGGGATCAGTGTCCTTATAAGAGGAGACACAAGAACTTGAGTGTGAGTTCTCCCTCTTCCTCCCTCTCTCTCTCTCTCTGTGTGTGTGCCATAAGATGATATGAGGAGAAGACCACCTGCAAACCAGTAAGTGGACCCTTACCAGACATCAGATCTGTTGGCACCTTGATCTTGAACTTCCCAGCCTCTA
>NW_007773870.1:1008-1796 GCF_000696425.1 Galeopterus variegatus | reverse complement strand
AGGGATTCAAAAGAGGAGCCGACCCTGCGAAGATTAGTCTGAATAAATGCTTCTTTGTCTGCGAACTCCCCTAAGTTCCACCATTATCTGAGAGGAATCTGAGAGTGGGAAGGACGGGGATAAGAGGATCAAACATTCTAGTGTTTCTTTCATGGTGATCCATGTTCCCCTCGTCTTTCTGCCAGAGGCCCTGTCTTGACAGCTGTCTGTTGCGGTGAACACCGAACTCT
This sequence comes from Galeopterus variegatus, assembly GCF_000696425.1. Lineage (NCBI taxonomy): Eukaryota > Metazoa > Chordata > Mammalia > Dermoptera > Cynocephalidae > Galeopterus > Galeopterus variegatus. Next base: position 1,566 of record NW_007773870.1, on the reverse strand, counting down.
CAGTGAATCAAAGCTGAACTGTCAAAGGGCCTCTTGCGGGGTTAAAGGCGACTGGCCTTTTCTAGCCCGGTGGCCCACTTGGAAACAGAAGTGAAGTCCCCCTCAGGCTACCTCCAGCTGACAGAGAGAGCAGAAAGCCTGAACTGGTCAGTGATGGGAGGGGTCTGGGGACCCTGAGCCCGATCCAGATCCAGCGGCTGCAGTTGTGCCCGGCGTGGCCTGGCCTCCAGGGGCGCCAATGGCCTTCCTGAGACTCTGCACCCTCCCTGCATTTCTCCCTCTCCCTGGGTGCCATCCAGTTATCACTCCCACATGCTTCTTGCAGCTGTGCTTTATGGATGACAAACATTTTTGCTTTATTGTTCTGGGTGAGCCACAAACATGAAAACCAGCCGATGATCTAGCGAGAGGGTTGGAGACACAAGGTGCCTGAAGAGGCGGCAGTGGCAGCCCTGGGGCTGGGCTTCTTTAGGTGGGAACTGCACGAGTTCAGCCACAGCTCTCTGGGGACAGAGTGTTTTGTGAAAGAGCTCAAATTAAGTATCAAGTTTTTTTTTT
>NW_007773870.1:0-838 GCF_000696425.1 Galeopterus variegatus | reverse complement strand
TAGAAATGGGGAAACCAGCTGGACAATGGGTAATGGCCTGCTTAAGGTCACATGACCCATTCAACAGGAGAGCCAGAACTAAGTCCTGGTCTTCCAGATCCGTCTACATCAGAGAGTTTGTCTGGTGTTTTAGAGGTTGTTAGGGTAAGTACAAAACCATGGAAAATTCACAGTAGTAGAGTCTTCTTGATACCTGGCTCTATCTTCCCAAGTTATGGTGTAAGAAAAAAAAATCAGTAATGAGAAAAGGGGTAGTTTCACGTGGGCGAAAGAGCCATGGTTGATTGAAAGCAAACTCTGCCAATTCCTAGGCCAGCGACTTGAGTAATCACCTGTAAGAAGAAAGAATCCAACTTTCCTGTGTGGTCTCTACTTGATAAGGAAGCATCAGAGACTTTGAAGACAAAATGTCAGAACAGCAGGGCCAATAGGAAAACAGACGAGTGACAGTGACATTAATGCTTCTGAAAGTCATCGTGACATTCAGATTAGCCCTGTAATGAAAATGGTTCTGTCAAATGAAACGCTGAGTTAGAAGTTAGCCACAGGATAAAATTAGATTCAGAGTCACTCATCAGCCACAAAGAAATGTTACCTGTCCTCTTGATTCTGTGTTGAAGCTGAATGTGGGTGGTAGTAACCTCTGTAGGGTCCCCCATAAAAGATCTATTTCAGATGTATTAACGCTACAGATCTCTTTCTTTGCTTTTAACGTCATTTAGCCCTGACACCACTCTAACAGACAATTAGAAGTACTTTTAAGAAAGTAGCTATCCAATATGTGTATTTACCTTAATTATCTTATTTCCTTCAAAGGCATGCAAAATCCTAGATAAAG
>NW_007773869.1:0-4261 GCF_000696425.1 Galeopterus variegatus | reverse complement strand
TTACCCCTCCTCACCTGCAGTCCTCCTCACCGGGCCAACTCTGACTTATTCTTACTATTGTAGCTTACACATCACTTGCTCAGAGATGTTTTCTCAGCACCTCCACCCCATCCCTTCTTTCTACATAAGATCTCCTGTCATCTGCTTTCGCAGATTTCTACTTCTCTTGGGCAGCGTTAATTGCAATTTTAATTACTTACCTGGTGTCTGCTTTTCCCAGTAGACTGAAAACATTATTAATGCCTGGATCTCGGCTGATATACATATATATATATTTGTTGTCCTACCCTTAGCACCTAGGATAGTGCCCCTTGACGTAGTAAGTGCTCAGCTATGTTTCGTTAATTAGGTGATTGAATGAATGAATGAATGAATGAGCGAGTTGACATGGACATTGGAAAAATACTTTCTTCACAGAGGTTTGTCTTCTGTTCCCAGTCAATGCTTTTTTCGCCAATTTTCCTAATAACTGGTGTCAAATGTAGGCCTCATTTAAGCCTAGGTCTCTCAGTGGTTTTTTTCTTTTGCTCTGAAAGATCATTTCTATAAAATTGTGTATTATGGCAGATAGTACATATGGTTGTTCTTATACTATAAAAAGGATCATTAACTTAAAATAAGGTAATGACCTAACAAAGGGGTCAACCAACTATGGACTTCTGGCCAAATTTAGCCAGATACCTGTCTTTGTAAGTAAAGTTTTATTGGAACATGGCTATACCCATTTTTTTACTTATGATAGCTATGGCTGCTTTCACACTACTATGTCACAGTTGAAGAGCTGTAGCAACAACTGTATGGCCTGCAAGGCCTAAAAATATTTACTATCTGGCTGTTTACAGAAAACACCAGATAGAAGTTAAGGAGTCTGTAGCTAGCCTTCTAATAATCCCTGTATTCATACCATTTAAATGGTTCCCCATCTTCAGAAAAGAATGGCTCTGAGTGAGGTAAAAAATATGAAAACTTGCTACTTAGCTTTTGGATAGTTGAATAAAGGTGTAATCAACAGAGAGGGACAAACTGGGGTTTTGCACAATCTTCCACACAGCTCAAACTTAGTAGGCATTGCAAACTGTGTGATAGAACTAAATGGGGGTGCTGAAAATCAAATTTAGGATTTTCAGGTAGGCTGTAAATAGTTCCATTAAATATCCAAAGTGGCTCTGTTGTGTGGAAAAGAATGAAATGTGTATGCTTTCAAGTGATTTGCTAAAATAATTTCCACTCTTTTCTTCACTCAGAATATATGGCCTGTAATAAAGAACACCCAAGATAATATAACTTGGACATATCACTGAACAAATTTTTATCACTGGTAGAGTGATCAGAAACCCTACTCATCCTTCTTTAACTTACGTACCTGTGGGTAGAATGGTGTGGGGAGAGAGGTGTGAATGATCCATTCCTCTCCTTCATCTATCTTTTAAAAGTCGTTTTAAATACTATCAATTTTTCAGACAGATCAGACTGAAAGTTGTTTAAAAAATAATCTAGTATCTTTTCCTTATGAAAATGATGCCTGCTGTTGCTTTAGACAGCAGGTAAGAGAACCTCATGGCTTGTTCTCATTAGAGTGGACCACGTAACCTTGCAGATGATTATAGGCTACTTATTTTGTGTTCCTTTGACCATACTCTCCTCATTGGGTAAGTGTAAAATCGTCTATACATTTGACTTATTGCACATTATACTGTAGCACAAACGTGTGGTTGGCTGTACAACTTGGGTCTCCTTGGCTAGTCATTTTTCAATATAAAAATAAATCTTTCAGTCTGTAGCTATTTGAACAATTTCTGTTTTACACTTAACTTCTATAAGAGAATATTTTAAAATAAAAATTACCACACTTTGTAGCTCCAGAATATCTAATCCTTTCTATAACGTTTGGTCCATCCTACTCTGATTTCCAACTGCAGAAAGACGTAAATAAGTGTCTTGATTTATGTGGCAGGTTGTTGCTTTTCTGAACATGCTGGATGAATTTGCTATTCAAGTATATATCATGTATATATCACGCTGGATGCCGAACAGACAGAATAAATAAAAGTCAAGATCGTAATGGATTTTTATGTGGTACTTAAATGGAAAACCCCATTCAAAAAAGAATTACTACAAACTAGAAAAGATAAGAAAAACAAGGAAAAGTGAGAGCCTAGAATAAAGGGAACAAGTTTGATTTAACATGAAAAGCAGGGGAACATGATAGTGTGCAAAGTAGATAAAAAGTAATTTTATACCAATAGGGGAAAATTATATCCACATAAAATGCTTATAAATCAGTGAAACAGAAAACTCAGAAATGCAGAATATTGGGTCATTTTTTTTTTTAAAGTCTCTTGCCCAGTTCAGGGATGGATGCTAGTGATATAGAAAAGGAAAAGAGAAGGTGAAATAATGATAAAAAAGGATGGTCAGACTGTAGAGGTATGCTGTTGTGATTTTAATTTTAATTTTCCTATGACTATTGACATGATTATTAATGCTGAAAGTGTTTTTTAATGTTTATTGGGAATTTTATTTTTTGTAAATAACTTACAGTCTGTGTGATATTTTTGTAATGTTGTCCTTATTGATATGTAGTAGATTTTTTATATATTCTTAGAAGTCTTTTGTACATACCTATTTGTGCAGACAGTTAGGTTGATATATTGATAGTATCTTGCTTCAATCTATGGGCTGTCTTTTCATTCTCTTAATGGTATCTACTGATAAACAAAAATTCTTAAATTAAATAAAGTCCAACTTATCCATATTTAACTCTATGGTTCAGTTTTCTGTTTAATAACTTTTTTTTTATTCCAAGGTCATAAATATATTCTCTTATCATTATGTCTAGAAACTTATTATATAAACTTGGCCTTTTACATTTATGTCTGCACTTTCCCTGGAATTGGTTTTTGAGTGTGATGTGAAGAATGACCAAGAGTTGTGTTTTCTGTAAGCATTTCTGTATGACCTGGCACAATTTACTGAAATGATCATGCTTTCCTCATTGCATTGAAGTGTTGTCTTTGTCACATGTCAAGTGGTAACATATTTTGGGGGCTATTTTTAAACTCTCTAGCCCATGGTAGACAAACTTTTTCTTAAATACCAGATATTAAATATTTTAGTCATTGTGGATCATATAGTCTCTGTCACAACTACCTACCTTAACCTTTGTAGTGCAAATGCAGCCATATACAATATGTAAATTAATGGTTATGGTGGCATTCCAGTAAAACTTTATTTATAAAAAAAGAAAACTGGCTCACAGGCCTTTATCACTCACAAGTACTTTTTTAAATAACTATTGATATTTAGATATGCAACTTTTTTCTTTGTCTTCAAATTGTTTTGGCTGCTCTTAGAGGATTTATTTCCATATATATTTTAGAACCCACCTATCAAATTACCCCTATGATTGCCTTGGATCAATAGAATAATTTGAGGAGATGTAATGTCTTTAAAATATCATCTCCATACATGTTTATAATATAGTTTAATGTTTTGAATTTATTTCTAATGTTTCCAAAATGTTTTGTATTTGTCAGAATAGATATCTTGAATTTTGTATATTGTGCTATAAAAAAGGTATCTTTTCTTAAATTAGATTTTCTAATTGTCAATATATACAAGTAAAATTGATATAAATCAAGTAATTTTCAAAAAGCAAACACACTTGTATGACCATAATAACTCTGATGGAGATAAAGAACATCACCAGTGCTCCAGAAGACCCTTCATGTCTCTTCTCACTAACCACAATCTCTTCGCAAAGATAACCACTCTCTTGAATCCTATCACTGTAGATTGAGTTTGCTTGTGTTTGAACTATATGGAACTAAAATCATACAATAGGAATTTTGTAGTTTCCTTCACTTAACATTCTCTGTGAAATCCATTTATATTATCACATATATTCATATTTAAGACATTTTCAGTTTAATAGTATTTGATTGTATAAATCTGTCCAAATTTATTTATTCTTTTTAATGTTGATGAACATGTGAGTGGTTTCCATTTAAGGCAATTACAATAGTGCTGCTATAGACACTCTTTGTCCTTTGGTACACATATGGATATTTCTGTGGGAGCAGAATTGCTGAGTTACAGTGTACGCTGGTATATTCTCCCTTGGTAGATATTGTCAGTGAGTTACCCCAAAGGGTTATATAAATTTATACTCCTACCAGTGTAAGAGAGTACCAGTTGCTCTAACAATACTTGCTATTATTAGTATTAAAAAATCTATTTTTCTGGTCAGACTGTAGAGGTA
>NW_007773868.1:1601-4261 GCF_000696425.1 Galeopterus variegatus | reverse complement strand
CATATCAGCAATAAAGATTTTACGTTTAATATTGTTAAAAAGTACTTTATTCTTTATAATGTGTTATTTTTCTCCTAATGCTCTGGCTAATCCTTTCTGGTATGCATTTTTTTTTTTTATTTAAGTTTATTTATTATTATTATTTTTTTTACATTCTAAGATGTTGCAGAGCAGTTGGGGGGGAGGGAAAGATGGGAACAGGGAAGGAAATAGGTGGGAAAAGGAGGAAGGAGGGGGAGCATGTTTGAAGCCAGTGGCACCCCCCTGCCATTCCATCAGGGAAGACCAGGGTCTTCCACTGTGGCTAGGCTGGATGCAGATGTCAGCGGGGTGTGGCTGAAGCCTTCAGCCCCCACTGCCCCAGCTCAGTAGACCAAGAGGCTTCCAGTGTTTGCTCAGTGGTCATTGCTGGGCTGGTTGTAGATGTCAGGTGGGTGTAGCTGAAGCCCTTAGACCCCCAATGCCCCAGCTTGGGAGCCCAACATGTTTTTGGTGGTGGCTCAGTGGTTATGGGTATTGGGGGGCATGGCTAAGGCCCCCTGTCCTCCCTGCTCCCTGGCTCGGGAGCCAGGGAGCTTCTGGTCCTTCTAGGTTTTATAGGTGTTCTTTAGTGATGTGAAACCTTTACTAGTTAATATCAAACTTTGTCTCTGATCTGTGGGTATTTTGTTTTTTCTTTCAGTTCTGTGTTGGATTATTTGCTGTTCCCACCACTTAAACTCTACACTGGAACTAATTTATTGTCCTTTGCTTACTTCTATAATGGGAGAACTTCCTGTGGGGACCAGCACTTGAGCCCTGTAGTTGAGCTAAATTGCTGCTTTGCTGCTAATTCCTTGGGGAAGGCTTTTTGTGCAGTTCTGGTTTTAATTGTTGACCTTGTATGTACTTCCAGGTCTTGGGAGTTCTGGTACATGTGGGTTGTATGTAAACTCTGGTCTGGGCTTGAGACTTTTCAGCAAACTGTACCCCTTGCAGATCTGTATTCCTGATCAGTCTCCACTGAGTGATCCTGTGCTGATTGCGGGGCAGATCAGCTGCCTATGCTGTACCCCAATGTTCCCCTGGTGGGCCCATCTCCCCCACCCCCCATACTCCAAACCCTTCCCATGGGATGGGGCTTGTGCTGGTCCCTTGCGATGACTCATCGGCCTCTGAGTGGCTCCTTTTTTCTGTTGTCTGTAGCTCCTTACTCGTATGTGGGTCCATGGGAACCATGTTAGTGGTCCTGCTGGTCTGAGGACCACCAAGGACCTGTTCTCCCCTGCCGCCTCCAAGCAACTTCATGCAAAGGACACAGCTGTGGTTTTTGTCAGCTCCTGCTCCATGTGCTCACCAGTGGCAGCCTTGAAGCAGCCAGGGCTCGAAATATTTGGAGCGGTTCTTTCTTTCTTTTATGGCGTTTCCTACCTTCATCAACTCCATAGGTCTCTCCTCCTCTTCCCCTGAGCTCTCGCCCTTTCTAGCATGTTTTTAGGGCTACTGTTCCTCTGTCTAGCAAAGGATGGTGTTGCCCAATCATTCTTCTTTTCCATTCAAACCATATACCCTCCCTGGGAGATGTAATCCACTCTTAAACCTTTGGTAACAACTTTATGTTGATGACTTTCAAATCTATAGCTCTATATCTATGTATCCAACTGTTACTAGATATTATTGCTTGGATATCCTAGTTATTTCAAACTCAGCATGTTCAACAAGGTGCTTACCTTTTCTATCTAAATTCAATATTTATTTTCAGGGATTGGTTCTACCAAACTACCCAAATGCCTAAGCCAGAAGTCTGGGGACACCCTTGATTTCTCCTCCCTCTCAGCCTCCTCTATTCAGTTAATCACCAGGTCTTCTCAAGTTTTTTCATGTTACTATTTCTTACATTGGTACACTTTTTTCCACCCTCATTTCCATTATCTAGTTGAATTTATCACCCTTTTTCCCTTTAACTACTTCACTAAGCTCTGTGTGGTCTTCCTGCCTCAATACTCACTCTCCTGCACTCATTTCTCTATGTAGTGGCTGAAGTGATCTCACTAAAATACTAAAGTGGTTCTTACCTGTAGAAAGTCCAACTCCTTCATGTTATCTAATTAAATATTTATTATTATCCAGCCTCTGCACATATCTCCTGTCTCATTTTCAGCCACCTCTCCCATTATACTCTACCCTCTTACCATGCTAACTTGTATGTGCCTGCTCTTCCCAGGACAGGACAGGTTCTTCCTACCTCCAGATCCTTGCCAGTGTTGCTCCCTCACCAGGGTAGGAAGACTCAGCTCCTTACCTGTTCACCTCATCTCCTTGCCTATTCACTTGGCTTCTCACCAGTTATCTTCCAGAACAGTGCTTCTCAAACTGTAATGTGCCTGTGAATCACCTGGACATCCGGTTAAAATACAGATTTGTTCCAGTGGGTCCAGGGTGGGGCACACAATTTTGTATTTCTAACAGTTGCTTCTGGATGATGCCAATTCTTCTGGTCTGTGGATTGCACTCTTGACTAGGAAGGTTCTAGAACTCACTTCAGATATCACCCGTACTGGGAATACTTGCCAGACCTCCCACGGTTGGAAAGCTGCTTTTACTTTATCCTGTGGAGTATTCGCCCACATCATAGCACTCATGACCTAGCATTGTCACTGCCTGTTTATTGTAATGTTACC
>NW_007773868.1:0-932 GCF_000696425.1 Galeopterus variegatus | reverse complement strand
TCGCCCACATCATAGCACTCATGACCTAGCATTGTCACTGCCTGTTTATTGTAATGTTACCCCAGTCTAAAGGACTGACAATATCACCATACATCACAGTACCTCGAACCTAGCCCAGTAATCCATTCCAGTACCCTACAATGTGTCCTGTACCATTATTGCTTCATGCTGTCCCTGCTGCTATGTCTGCTTCTTGCTCAGAGAACAAATAAGTCTTCATCACTTGTAGTGCTGACTGCCAGTTTGAGAATATCTGTTCCCTCTGCTGTTCTGTGTTCTTCCACACTCTGGGATGAGAGGAGAGCTACTTGAACTGCCTTTTAGTCAGAAGAGAAACTTTCTGATTGAATACCAAGGTAGAAAACAACTATAGTTGTTCAGAAATATAGGCACCTTGAAAAATTCTAGCCAATACTGTATGAGATTTCACTATTTAATTGCTTTATGTCCAATATTAATATAAAGGTTCACACATGTCCATTGGCACTTACATAATATATTGGCTGACATAAGAACAACCGAAGTTAATCGGAAACACCTTACACTCTTTTCATCTAGAATATTCATCTCCAAATATCTTCATATTTACCAGGGATCATTAAACTTGACTATTGAAATGAAAGAAGCTTAAGATTACTCATAAACAGGTCAGGGAAAAATATGAGCATAGTGACTATATTTTATGCTTCCTAATTGATCAATTACAGAAGCCAGGGTAAATTTAGAGTACACATTGTCTTAGCTCGTTATGGGTAAAAAATATGTCTCTCAAGAATATAATCAGACTTGGAGCCTTGCTTACTGTGTAGGAGGGAGAATAAGCCTTTATGAAAGTTAAAGCATTTTCTGCTCTTGGTTGGAAATTTTGAGTAAGGAAGGAATAGGCAGATTAATAAAACATGGTAATAGAATGTAATAAAGCAGAAATTGAG
>NW_007773867.1:0-4261 GCF_000696425.1 Galeopterus variegatus | reverse complement strand
CAGCCTTCAGTCAGCAAATGTGTAACAAGTACCTGTTCTCTGCTAGAAGCTGGGTGCCCAACTGAGAATATAGTAGCAGCAGCAAGGCAAACACTCTCCTGTCTTTATTGGCCTTTAACCAAATGTTTATTTATTCATCTTAATGGACACAAATTGTATACATTTAGGATGCCCAACACAATGTTTTGAGATATGTATGCATTGTAGAATGGTTAAATCAAGCTAATAACATTTGTGTCATCTTGCCTACTTTTTTGTGGTGAAAACACTTAATAGCTACTCTCTTAGCAATTTTCAAGTATACAATATATTAACTATAGCATCAAACACTTAAATCAGTTTATTTAACAAATTTAGTAAATATTTATTATTTACTATGTATCCATCACTGTTCTAGGTGCCAGTGATAAAGCAGTGAAAGAAAAAAAAGTGATAGAATAACTGTTCTCAAGGAGATTGCCTTCTATTCAATGTAAAATTACAAACACTGATACAAATGAGAAGAAAAGTTGCAGAGTTCAATTATTACAGCATATATCAGGGGATGTAATCTAAGCAAGAATATTGAGAAGATCTCCTGAATTGTGATGTCTAAGCTGAGTCCTTAAAGATAGGGAGTTAACAAGCCAAATAAGATAAACAGAAAAAGAACATTTCAGGTAGAGAATACACATACTAAGGACCTGAGCTAGTTACCAAATAAATGTGAGAAAAAGTCCTCAAATATGAAAATTCAAAAGTAATTAAAAGTATAAGCAATGAATTCTAAATCCCTGACCAATTAAAATTAATTAAGTGAACATGGAGCTAGTTACTCTCGGGACGTTTTCCAACATTCAATTTAAGTTAAAAACAATTACTGCATTCAAAAATGAATATTTATTAGGGAATCCTGATCATTGATAAGAAAATATAGAAGATTCTATTTAGAATAAATTCATTGCTAACAAATACCATTTGCACAATCATAAATATATAATAGTTTCTTAAACTCAATACAATTTTACATTTTAAATTTGAACGCCAAAGAAAAGGAACATTTTCATTACGAGCAGGTGTACAGAACTAAAAAATAATTTTTATTATTTTTCCTGATGCTACTGAAATACCTGCTTATTGCGTGAAATTTGACAAGTAAAGCAATTATAAAAAATAAATATAAATTAGCAATTATCCAACAAAGTTTATATAAATTTTTTGTTTGCTTCAGATTGTCAAATTGAAAATGATCATATATTTTCATGTATAAATATACTAAAACTGGATTGTCCAAAAATACAGACATAAATTAAATTCATAGATAATAATAAATACAAGTTTTGAAGTTGTACAGTTAGAATATTTGTACATGCACTATTCACAGGCACACCTTGTTTTATTGTGTTTCACTTTATTGGCACTTTGCAGATATTGTGGTTTCTACAAATTGACGGTTCGTGACAACCCTGTGTTGAGCAAGTCTCCACTGGCACCATTTTTTCAATGGCATGTGCTCATCTATGTCTCTGTGCCACATTTTGGTAATTTTTGCAATATTTCAAACTTTTTTGCTATTATTATATCTGTTCTGGTGATCAGTGATCTTTGATGTTTATAAAACTATTATAATTTTTTGGGGGGCAGAATGAACCAGGACCATATAAAACGTTGAACTTCATCATTTAATGTTGTGTGTGTTCTGACTGCTCCACCGAGTGGCTGTTCCTGGTCTCTCTCTCTCTCCTTGGGCCTCTCTGTTCTCTGAGCCACACAATATTGAAATTAGGCCAGTTAATAACCCTACAGTGGCCTCTTATTGTTCAAGTGAAAGGAAGAGCTGCACATCTCTCACCTTGAATCAAAAGCTAGAAATGATTAAGCTTAGTGGGGAAGGCACAGCAAAAGCTGAGACAGGCCGAAAGCGAGGCCTCTTGCACCAAACAGCCACAGGAAAAGTTCTTGAAGGAAGTTAAAGTGCTGCTTCAGTGAGCTCAAGGGTGATAAGAAAGCAAAACAGCCTTACTGCTGATACGGAGAAAGTTTCAGGGGTCTGCATAGAAGATCAAACCAGCCACCACATTCCCTTAAACCAAGACCTAATCCAGAGCAAGGCCCTAACTTTCTTCAATTCCTTGAAGGCTGAGAGGTGAGGAAGCTGCAGAGGAAAAGTGTGAAGCCAGCAGAGGCTGGTCCATGAGGTTTAAGGAAAGACGCCGTCTCCATAACACAAAGTGCAGGTGAAGCAGCACGTGCTGATGGAGAAGCTGCAGCAAATGATCAGAAGATCCAGCTGAGATCACTGATGAGGGCGGCCACACTCAACACCAGATTTTCAATGTGGATGAAACAGCCTTATATTGGAAGAAGATGCCATCTAGGACTTTCACAACTAGAGAGAGAGAAGTCAATGCCTGGCTTTAACGTTTCAAAGGACAGGCTGACTCTCTTGATAGGGGGCTAATGCAGCTGGTGACTTGAAGTTGAAGCCAACGCTCATTTACTATTCAAAAAATCCTGGGGATCTTAAGAATGATGCTAAATCTACTCTGCCTGTGCTCTATAAACGGAACAACAAAGCCTAGATGACAGCACATCTTTTTCAGTATGGTTCACTGAATATTTTAATCCTACTGCTGTGAACTACTGCTCAGAGGAGACAAAAAAGATTCCTTTCAAAATAAACTGCTCATTGATAATGCACTGGGTCATCCAAGAGCTTTGATGGAGATGTATAGCTGATTAAAGTTGTTTTTAGGCCTGCTAACACAACATCCATTGTGCCGTCTGTGGCCAAGGTGTAATTTTGACTTTCAAGCCTTATTACTTAGGAGATACATTTTGCAAGGTGATAGCTGCCATAGGTAGTGATTTCTCCAGTGGATCTGGGCAAAATAAATTGAAAACCTTTCTGGAAAGGACTCATGATTTTAGATTCAATTAAGAACATTTGGGCTGCATGGGGAGAGGTCAAAATATCAATATTAACAGGAGTTTGTGAGAAGTTGGTTCCAACCCTCGTGGATGACTTTGAGGGGCTCAAGACTTTGGTGGAGGAAGAAACTGCAGATGGGGTGGAAATAGCAAGAGAACTAGAATCAGAAGTGCAGCCTGAAGATGGGACGGAATTGCTGCAATCTCATGATAAAACTTGAACAGATGGATACACTTTTTATGGATGAGCAAAGAAAGTGGTTTCTTGAGGTGGAATCTACTCCCCGTGAGGGTGCTGTGAACGTTGTTGAAATGACAACAATGAACTAAGAATATTACATAAACTTAGTTGATAAAACAGCTGCAGGGTTTGAGAGGATTGACTCCAATTTTGAGAGAAGTTTTACTGCAGGGAAAACGCTATCAAACAACATCGTTTACTAGAGGGAAATTTTTCGTGAAACGGTCAATTGATGCAGCAAACTTCACTGTTGTTTTATTTTAAGAAACTGCCACAGCCACCCCAGTCTTCAGCAACCACCACCCTGATCAGTCAGCTGCCATCAACATCGAGGTGATCTGACAACAAGATTACACTCGTGGAAGGTTCAGGTGATCATTAGCGTTTTTTAGCAACAAAGTATTTTTAATTAAGTTATGTACAAGTGTTTTTAGACATAATGCTATTGCATGCTCAGTAGACTACAGTATAGTGTAAACACAACTTTTATATATACTGGAAGTCCAAACGTGTGTGTGGCATGCTTTATTGTGATATTCACCTTATCGTGGTGGTCTGGAGTGGAACCTGCAATATCTCTGAGGTATGCCTGTATATATTTTTTACATAAAAATATAGCAGCACTGTCAGTTTTTTAGTTTCTATTATTGTTGGGCTTAAATGATGATTGAAGTTTAGAAAATCAGAAAATTACATTCTAAGTTTCTAATTTTATTTTGTTAAAAACAAGTAACATTCACTTGAGTTTTCACGGTATACATGGTTATAATGTGAAATGAATTTTCTAGTATTCTAATTATTCTTGAGGATGACATAAAATATAATATTAGCCTAATATAAAATATAGATAATGCATTAGAGATATGAGATTTAGTACAATAGCTTAGTAGTGATAACTAATAATTATTGGATTAAAAAATGTTTCATTAGGGCCGGCCCCGTGGCACACTCGGGAGAGTACGGCGCTTGGGAGCACAGCGGCGCTCCTGCCGCGGGTTCGGATCCTATATATGGGTGACCAGTGCGCTCACTGACTGAGCGCGGTGCGTGCGACACCAAGCCAAGGGTTGTGATCCCCTTACCGGTCACAAAAAAAAGACAAAAAAAAAA
>NW_007773866.1:0-4261 GCF_000696425.1 Galeopterus variegatus | reverse complement strand
TTTATTTTTCCTTTTCCCAGCCTAGGATCACACATTGCATTTAGTTGTCATGTCCCTTTTATTTCCTCCTGCTTGGCACAGTTCCTCTCTTTTGTCTTTCATGACTTTTTGAAGAGTCAGTCCAGTTAATTTTGAAGAATGTCTCTCAATTTGTGTATGCCTGAGGTTTCCTCATGATTAGATTCAAGTTATCCTTTTTTGGCAGGAAAACTACAGAGGTAATATTGTGTCCTTCTCAGTGCTTCACATCAGGAGGCACGTGATGTCAATTTGTCCCATTACTGGTGATGTTAAGTTTGATCACTTGGTTAAGATTGTGACTGCCAAGTTTCTCTGCTGTAAAATTATAATTTTCCCTTTTTTACTAAGTATATTGTGGGGATACTTTACATACCTTAGGAGTATGTAAATATACCGTTTTTCATCAAATTTTCACCTGCTAATTTAAGCATCCCTCAATCCTTTTGCAAGATTTTTTGTTCTTGTTTTCAGTTTTTTGCAAGACATTTTAAGCACTGCTCCTTCCCTGTTATTTCCATGTTTCCCTAAAAAGGATTATCATAAAAACCCTTAGAATTAAAAGAAATTAAGTAAGTTAAACAACACACTCTGTTGGTAGGCTATAAGGAAACAGACCCTTTTCATCTTTTGCTATTGTGAGTAAAAACTCTTTGAGGGGAAATTTGCTATAATAATAATAATAATGCTATAACTCTCTGAGGGGAAATTTGGCAATACTGACATTACACATGCATTTACCCTTTGAGCTGGAAATTCTACTTCAGGAAATTCATTCTACAGATATACTTGCATGGGTATAAATGAGGTTACCATTTGTAACCTGATTTGTAATAGCAAAAGATTGGAAACAACCTCCATCTGTAGGGGTCTAGTTAAATAAACCAAGGCACATCCCCGCAATGGAAAACTATGCCATTGTCAAACAGAATGAGGATGCTGTGTGTGTACTGATATGGAAGGATCTCTAAGATAATTAAGATGGGGAAAAGCAAGCTGCAGAAAATGTTTATAGTATGCTACACCTTTTATAACACATGAGGATGACAGAGCAAGGGTAGGAGACAAGGATGGGAGTACTTTTACTTAGTTTTCTATTTTTGAACATGTTAATGTATCATCCATTCAAAAATGTCTTGACTTTAGAAGCAACAAGGGTGTCAGTGTTGTATTTACAGAGACTTGGGGAGAGAAGAGTACCAGGGCAGGGTGAAGGCAGCAGCAGCAGCACCAGAGAGGAATTAGAGGCAGACTGAGCCCCTGGCTGGTGACAAAGGAGAAAAGGAGAGTGGGGAAGGCCACTTAAGTGTCTGCAGGTGGAAGAGAGGTGTTAGGTGTGCCTAGCAAAATAATTTCTTTCTTTTTTTTTTTTTTTTTAAATTTTGATTACCATTTTATTCCCAGTGCTTGGCAATAAAACAACCTCCTCCACAAATATTTGTTGAAGGGTAACTGGAACGTTTCAAGAATTCACTTTAATGTTTAATAACCCTAAATGCTAAGGAATTCTTCCCATGTGTAACTTCTCAAAATTCCTACCGCTTTATTTTTATGCTTACTTCCTCTAACTCAGATGGAGAGGACCCATTGACATCCCTGTAGAAGTAATATACATACTTGAAGACCACGACTCTTGTTATTCCCTTCTCCAAGTTCAATAACTTCAGTCCCTTCAGTTTCATTGTTCTCTACTCCAAGTTGTCTTCATGTTTTCACATATCACCCAAGTTCAGGTCTTTCCAGGGGTCCATGGGGCTGCAGTAGATTGTCTCTCTGTGACCAGCCCAGGAATTCTACGATATGAAGGTGAGCTCTTTTCTGGTTACTGTAGCACAAGGCACCAACAGCAGCAAAGTCTCTCGCGACACCTCATACAAGGCAGTGTGGATAGTCCTGAGAGTGTGGCCAGAGTTCGCTCAGCTGTTCCTCTGAGGGTCTCCCCAGGCTGCCACTCTGCCTGGGGCAGCATCCAAACATCCTGGTCTCCAAGCTTCTCTCTGACTAAAAGGATAAGGTTCCTGTCTAGCTTCCGGTGCAGAGAAGTTCGGTCATTCTTTTCATCAGCTTCTGTTATGCGAGCTCCAGGTTTGAACTGTAAAAATGTCTGCTCCCACATATCTTCCAAATCTTGCACCAGCAATATATTCTGTTCATCTTCATCATAGAGGTCAGCTTTCTTTCTTGCCTGTTGCTGGGCTTCATCCAGAACACGAAGCTCATGGTCTGAATACAGGCTTTTCTCTCTCTCAATCTGCTGAAGCACAGCCGCCATCTCTTCCTGCAATGGGGTCAGGTTCTTGGAGACTAGCGGTGGCCGCCGCAGGCACAACGCGCCCAACAGGCGCCACGGGGAGCCGCTGCTTTGAGGGTGCGGCCGCAAGAGCCAGGCTGCGAGAACCTAGGCTGCCGGCCCACAGCCTCTCGAACCGCCGCCAACCCCCTCGCCACCCCTAGCAGAGCACGCCTTCCATGCGCCGCCATCTTCCTCTAGCAAAATAATTTCTAATGGGCTGGACATTTAGCTCACTTGGGAGAGTATGCTGCTGATAACACCAAAGTCAAGGATTTGGGTTCCCATACTGGCCAGCTGCCAAAAAGAAAAAGAAAAAAAAAAAAAACCAGCTATATAATATTCAATCATCTATAATTTAACCATTACTTTATTTTTAGATATTAGCTTAGGGCAAACTCTTTGAATATTTGAGTATGACAATAATATATTTACTATACATCACTTTAAAATGCTTACTATATACCAAGATCTATGATAAACGCTTCTAGAGGCATTACATTATGTTTGTATAAGTCTCTTATCAGCTCTACCAGGAAGGTATTATTATGCCCAGTTCATGGATGAAAAAACTGCTATTCACAAGGGTTAAGTACTTGTCCCAATCACAAAGTTAGCAGAACTGAGATACAACCCCCCACCTGCCTGTCTCAAAGGTCCTGTGCCCCAACGTGATAGCTATGAAGGAAAAACCCACGTCTGCCCAGGTTAAAACTCACAATGTACAATTGTTTTTCTTGAGGAATGATTTGTGACATGTCATCATCTGGTTTTTCTCTGGATAGTCTCTATCAAGTTTATCCCTAATGCTCTCAAAATCCAGGGCCCAGACATCAACCCCAGGACTGCCATCTTTTCCTTTGGCCATCCACATTTTATTAGAACATATTTGTCTCTAATGTGCATTGCAAACGAGCACAGCCACAGCACAGCCTGGGCATTCAGCACGCTGGCGCTTTCTTTTTTGGTAGCTCATGTCTATTAGTCCCATGATGAAAATGAAGCTGCTGCTCAGCCCTGGAAGTTATGAGCCCAGGCATTCCCTGCCTCCCACCTCTTAGAACCAGCACATTTGGGAAACTGGGATCTCATGCCCTGGAAGGAAAGAAAAGGACCCAACCATGTTTCCTGACCAAGGAGCAATGTGCTTTACTCTGTCCTATCCAACATTGCCATCAATGGCTTGGAGGAAGACGCAGTCAGGAAATAGTGCAGGGAGGCAGGAGCAGCAATCACTGCTGTGCTCAACACCTCCCCGCCCCCCAGGCCGCTTCACTCCCATCATTCCCGCGCTCCAGCCTCCCCAGAGTCCCAGTTGGTCTTTGGGAGTTTTTACTACCAGCCTACTCTCTGGTACTCACTGCACACAGTCCCCTTGGCTTTCACTGTCTAGATTTGGATGACCCCAAATCCTTTTCCTCTTGGTTCATCTTAGATTGGCTTGATTACGAAAGGGGGCAAAAAAGAGCCTGTACGCTGGGCAAACTGTACACACATTGTGAACGTTGGTTATACTGATTGGGTCATTTTCATCATACCTAAACTACAATTGAAGTCAAGGGGCCAGGAGAAAAAAAGCACTGGGGGCACACAGCACCTGCTCCAATTTTCTACAAACCCTGCTGTTGAACAGCCTACTGTAACCCTAAAATTAGTCTTTATTTAGTAGCTATTGCTACAACCAATCCTTTATGGACTAGTCTGCTTAAAATACACTAGCACCAATCACAACTTTTGACAAACAACTTTTGTAACTGCCCCCTCCTTTTCACAGTCCTTTTCCTTTAAATGCTCAAACCCCTCTTTGTTCTGTGAACACACTTTCAAGGCCTCTTGAACCTGTCTCCCAGGCTGCTATCCTAAGGAGCTCTCAAATAAACCCTCTTTCTTTTCAAATCTCAACCAAGTGGTCATTTTACTTTGGTTAACACACACACACACACACACACACAC
>NW_007773865.1:3360-4262 GCF_000696425.1 Galeopterus variegatus | reverse complement strand
CTTGGAGTTTTTTCTTTTTATCTAAACTAATAATCAGCTTGTGTGATTTCAGTGACATTCATCCCTCTTTCTTCTTTCCTTTCAAAAGCATTCACATAAACCAGAATTTGTCCTCATCTGTCCCTGGATCACCTTGGAGACTTGAGCTAATACACCAGCTCTTACTTTCTCAAGCTCTTCCTGGTTTTTCTTCCTGGCAAAGCAGAATGTATTTGACAACCTTAACATGCACATCCAGATAGGCTCTGTTTTCAAAGCAAAGGACTTTCATGTTAATTTTAGCCAGGATTTTTGAAATAAAATGTAAATATTTCCTATAAAAATGTTTAAATGTTAATTAAATATTTTGAGGAATAATGCTCTAGAGTTGGCACCTGTACTTCAACCAGGGTGCCTGTTCATTCTGAAGTGNGGAATAATGCTCTAGAGTTGGCACCTGTACTTCAACCAGGGTGCCTGTTCATTCTGAAGTGAGCAGCTCTATCATCCTCTCAGGTAATTGTTAGGGCAACTGAGTCCGATTTCTTCCCAGGATGAATAAGCAAGGCTCTAGGGGAGATGATTATTTGAGGATCAATTCTCCTTGGCATACCAATAATGATGCTCTTATCGATAGTTGTTGACAGAGTGGTGATATCTTGGCTGGTGGAAGTCTTAACTTACTGACTTGACTTCTCCCTTTTTCTAGGAGACACCTCAAAAGCACTCTCTGCATAATGTTTCCCCAGGTAAAGTGAGTAGACACTTGCTGTTTTCCCATTAACACAGCTAATATTTTTTGTCCTTTAGCTGATGCGTACTTTCGCCACTGAGACCTTGTTCTTTTCTGTAACATCTCCCGCCAAAATGGAAGGAATTTTCTAAATTAAGTATCTACTGTTTTCCTTTTATTGATTGCTCAT
>NW_007773865.1:0-2285 GCF_000696425.1 Galeopterus variegatus | reverse complement strand
CCAAAATGGAAGGAATTTTCTAAATTAAGTATCTACTGTTTTCCTTTTATTGATTGCTCATGTTCGCTCCACTTTTAAGCTTATTTTTAAAAGGCAGACAACGCAGGTGAAATTTTCTCTGAGCTCTTTAGTGTTGACAAAATAAAGGTGCCAGCACATCGACAAGAGTTTTATCTTATATATATATGTGAAAACCCCCATTTCCAGGTAAGTGAACTGCAAAGTAAAGCAACTGCTTCTGCCCTGCAAGAGGAGTCCACCAGATGCACAGAGAAGATGCCAGAAAGAGCTCTGCTTGTATTACAGATGTGCCTCCCAGGATGCAAGTTCCAGAACAGGGACCTTTTTAAAGGTAAATTTTAATGATTGTTGAATTACTGAATAAATAATGAGAGAAGAAGAGCTAGCCCTGCTGAACACACATGATGGCCATTCACATTCTATAACAGAATCTACGACTGTAAATATTATTGATGTCTGGCAGGCTGTATCCTGATTATGTTAATATAGTCTTAGCAACAGTGGTTTGAGGAAAAAGCTTGTTTTGAAATGTGGCCAGCTGGGAATATGATTCTCAGTAAAAAACTAGTCTGTGGTTCTAGATCTCTTTTACAATTTTCTTTAAAAACTATTCTATTTTCTGTTTTATTATTGGAGGCATCTTTTATTTCTTTCATAAGCAGATGAGAAATATAAATAACAAAATAAAATCATAGGCAGAATATATAAGAAACTCTGCCTTCTGAGATTGGCACCGGAAAAGAATCTCATGGTAGGAATGTGAGCTTCATGCAGAAGCTCTCGTCATTCCCTTGGGATTATTTGCTATCCCCGTTTCAGCTGCCTGGGTGATCATTTAACTTTCTGATCCAAAGTTAGAGAAAAGACCTTGTTCTTGTTTTACTGTAGTTTAACTGAGACACAGTTGAATGCTTTTCTATATTGATTATCAAAAAATCAGAAATAAAAAGGAAAACGATCATAGGGAATAACACGAATCTTCCAGATCATCCACCTTGCATCTTTCTCTTTATATCAGAGGTCAGCAAACTTTTTCTATTAAGGGCTTGTGGGCCATGCCGTCTCTGTTGTAACAGCTCAGCTCTGCAGTGGTAGTGTGAAAGTAGCCATAGACTGCATATCCAGCTTTCTAATAAAGCTTTAGAAGAACAGCAAGCAGGGCCAAATTTGTCCTGCAGGCCAGTGGTTTGCTGACCCCTGCTCTATATTGCCAGACCTGGTTCATTCCCATGGAAAGTTCCATAACTCATTAACTTCATCACCTGAGCGTTCCCATTTGAACATCTGTGTCTTTCAACCTCTAGATGAATGAGAGAGGTCAGAGATGATGATCTCTTGATCTGTTTTTTTTGGTCTGAGGTCTTGCCCCTTCCCATTCTGGTTTAATGACATCAAACATTATCTGTCCTTTCAGGGGCTACTCCCCCACTACTGTCTAATGTGGGCCCTAAATCATAATCTCGTCAGATGATGCAAGAATTGCAATAGCATTTTAAGAACCAAACTCATCTAGTTAGTTACCAGAGGCTCATTTCCTCATGACATTTTTAGAAACATAATAGAATTATTCTTGTTACTATTGAATCTGTTGTTTATCCAAGGCAGAGCATGCACATATGGGCCTATATTTGCTTTGTGTTTCTCAGTGAATCTTGCATAATGCAGGAATAGTTTACTGCTCAGGTCAGAAGCGTGTACCGCTGTGAAGTGCCCAGAGGGGCTGGATTAGGATGTGGAAATGGGGTTATCTACATCATCTCAGTATATATTTCATCTACATTCCTACATCAGCTATTATTGGGACTTTTGTACACTTAGCCCTCTAAGGTCGTTTCTTTAGAGAAACAAATCAGAAAGCTCCAGTTGTTTCTGTTGTCTCTCCAAGTCAAGAGACTGGGTAGATTTGGGATGAGAACTTCTTCCTCCTTCCTGTGCTTCTTGAAGTTGAGAGTGACTTGACTATGGTGATACTCAGACAATTTTAAGGACAGTTCCTGCAGCCAGTGTGTTTATCTTGATCTTACTCCAGACAAGCAGTGATTGGGTTAGCTCATAAGACCATGGTGCTTTTTTGGCATTTGCATACCCTAACAGCACAGCCTTGGGTCTAATCGTTAGACAGCATTTCTTGTATCTGCACCTCCCTGTGCCTGTTGACATATTTCCTTGCTGTGCACTACAAGATGCTTCAGGCTCATCTTTTATATTTACTGCCCCAGAAGCAGTCATTTCTCCAAGAAGCACTAGTTCCTTTGGGGAGGGGG
>NW_007773864.1:3020-4262 GCF_000696425.1 Galeopterus variegatus | reverse complement strand
TTGCTTCTGAGCTTCTAGCCGTGTGCAGACAAGCTTGCTCTCCAGAGTGCCAGGTGCCCAGAAACGCTGGCCACAGAAAAGAGGCCCACCAAAGGGGTCTTGAGGCGAACTCATGGCGAACTTTGTCCATTTAAATACTAAATTCTCCACCCAAGGGGGCTACGACTTCATTACTGTACATGGGACATGTAAGAGGCACGTATGCAGACTGTGCCTGCACCAAGTTTTCCTGCCCCTGCATATGATGACAAGCTTTTCCTTGATGAATATGTATAATTTTTCAAAATAAGAACTGACCTTCCATTATATTCTGGAAGATAGTGCTGTAGAGTTATTCCCAGTGTTCCCCTTACTTGTCATAAGTAATAAACTTTCCTTTTCTCTCCAACCAACCTTGGTTGAATCTATCATCTTTTGTGCTCATCAAGAGATGGACCCGTTGTGTCCAGTAAAACCAGCACAGGACTGCCTTAAGCCAGGGTCAGTGGGCATGGAGAGAAAGGTCGAGAGGCAACTCAACAGGTACCTCTCCAAGGCAGAATCCACAGGAGTTGGTGCCCAAGTGAGAGATAGGGGTAGGGGCTGTGAGCCACAAGGAGCCATCAAGAATGAATTTGAGTTTCTAGCTTGGGACTCTCAGTGATGGATAAGACAATAGTTCCCTAAGAGTGGTCCCCAGACAGCAGGAACAGGCTACCTGAGAACCTGTGAGAAATGCAGATTCTCTGATTACCTCCAGAACTACCTAACCAGAAGCTCTGGGGGTGGGACCCAGTAATCTCCAGGTGGTTCTGACTCATGCTAAAGATTGAGAATCACTGAGATTAGGTAGTGAGGGTGGAAGGACAGGTTTGGGTGAAAAAAAATAGTGCTTTGATTTTGTATGTTTTGGAATTTGAGGTGGTTGTGAAGCACTCAGATGACCATGACTATTGTGTGGTCATTTGCAGGACTGGTGATGAAAGGACATATTACATGTTTAGATATAAATTTGCTAGATCCAAGCATGTAAGTTTGAGAGATTGGTTCATTTTGCCAGGATTTCTAATAATTTTATTTTCTCAACTCAAATAATGTAGGAAAATCAGTTAAATAAATAACTTTGATACATTGCAGAGTTTCTTACCTTGTACTTCAGTTAGAAAGGACATTAAAAGAAGCAAAAATAAACCTTTTATTTCCCAATCATAATTAAAGTGGTTGATTCAAATAATATTTGAATTTCCATGCTGGAAAAAAAAA
>NW_007773864.1:0-1987 GCF_000696425.1 Galeopterus variegatus | reverse complement strand
TTTTTTTTTCTTTTCCTTCTCCTACTGTGGGCTGTGATTCCTCTGCTAGCAAATGACTTGTGAAGGAGGGCAGATCTACCTTTATGTTTTTTTCTTTTTTTCCCAGCAGCTAGCTCCATAGCACAGAGATGAAAACGTCATTTTAAAAAAAATGTAATTTTAATTGCATGTCCCGAAGATTCACCAAAATGTGGTTTAATTTCCCAAGGGAGCCTATTTCCACTCTTCGTGGAATATGGAGACTGTCTGCCGGCTGACAGAGTGTAGATTTATTTTGTTCCTCTTGGTGTGCAGTGGTAACCTTGCACCGGCAGTTGTTGCCTGGAAAATGAACAAACCAAATGCCTCCTGTGTTTTATCCTCTCCTCATTAGGTTACACAGAGCTTCTGTCCTAGCCCCTCATTTGTCCTAAGGGGACGACACATTCCCGTAGTGCACTGGATGGAAATGGAACCCGCACTCTGCAGGGTCAGGACGCTGCGGCAGCTCATTGCTGTTCACCTAGCTTTCGAGTGTCTGCGAGCATGGGACCTTTAGTCCAGGCTTCATTACTTCCAGCGGAGGCTGGAGCCCAGGCACGTAACCTTCTGTTCTTGCGCTCCACACAGACAGGACAGATGTGCTCAGCCTCGAGCCTCCCCTCCCCCAGCGAGGTGCATCCCAGGGTCACATGCTGGCTTGTGATAAATGGCATCCTTACGGGAAATAGAATGTCAAGCTGCATTTCAATTTTGCTCCCCCCCTCCCCATGGGGACAATGCTGTTCTCTGTGCATTTGGTGATTTTGTGTCTGGATCATTATAATTTTGATTACTGGGACGATGTTAGTGACGAGACTGAGTCTTGATGTAGAGCATGGCCAGAGCTCAGCCGAGAATGGTCACATGCCTCAGGCATTTCCTGGCCTCAGAGATTTTATACATACATGATGCCATACTCATTTTCTTGGTGTAATTCAGAATGATTAAACCCACCTTGTAAAAAAATGCTAAAATAGGATGTTGTGAAATGTCAGTGAACTGGAAGACAACTTTCAGGTATCTGGAATTTTTGCTGCATGTGAATTGGAAAATTTTAGAGGCATAGAAACCTTGGAGAATTTATTATAGACGCTATGTTTCATGGATGAGAGGTCTGCATCTTAGACTGTGACCACTCAAGGTCACACGGTCAGTAGGTAGCAGGGCCAGAACTCATGTCTCCTGAATGCTAATTCTGGGCTGTCTCCACTGCCCACCAGCCTGTCTCCTATGAGTCAGATTCAGTCATTCATTCATGTACAAAATATTTATTAAATATCTATTACTATGCTGAACTCTGAAGGAAGAACAGCGATGGGAAAAATGTGCTCCTTGCTTTCTGGAGCCTGCGGATCAGTAGGAAACGTGCAGCCTGCACTACAGCGTCCCATCGTTAAGGCAGCATCCAGGCCAGGTTAAGAAATGTGGAATGAGGCTGGGAAGAAGGACAAGGTTTCAGGAGGCCTTATTAAGGGCAGTTCTGTGAGTTTAGACATAAAGGAGCAGGATTTTAGTATCGGCTACAGGGGACATTCCGGGAAGTGTGAGCAAAGTCACCGCAGGGGAGTAAAAAGCAGCTGTTTCAAAATCAGCAAGGACCTCAATCTGACCCCAGCCTGGAGGAGTCATCACAAATGTTTTTACCAATTTATGGAGGTCTTGCTTTTGGGCTGATCAGTTTTAATTCAGTCTGGAGGTGAAGGGGAGCCGCTGAAGATTTCTGAGCAGGAGACACAAGAGTATCAAGGTGTGATTTGGAGAATTCTGCCAAGCTATGGAGAATGGACTGGAATGCGTCAGGAAGCTCAGCCCATTTCTTTCCTGGAGTTCACGATCTTACACGTGGCTGATAGCCCCTTGCTGTCACAAGTGCCATTTCTTTCTCTCTTTCCCTTCTGTCTCCCATTCCTTCTTTCCCTCCCTACCCCCGTCTTGGTCCACTTCCCCTCCCTCACCTGTTTACTCA
>NW_007773863.1:3614-4262 GCF_000696425.1 Galeopterus variegatus | reverse complement strand
CATTAAAGAATTTACCTAATAACAGTTAAGGTAAATTGGGTGAATAGGATGGGAGAATATCTGTCTGTAATAAGGTTGCTTCCTACAGAGTTAGTCTTGTGTCTCAGATGTGGAAGTGGCAGAGTTTCAAGTTCCTGCTACTCCTAAGCCTAGCAGACATCATTTCTTCTGCTTTTCCTAATGTCCAATTCTGCTTCATGTGTAAACTTATCCTTTTCTACACAGGAGACAAAAAGTGTTTAGAGCTAATACCTTATTCATCTCTGCTAAGACTCAGTAGAAATCATGAATGGAAATCATTACTGTAAAAGGAAGTATTAATTATTAACTTTTAAAGCTGTTGTGTGTTTTAGTTATAGAATGTAAAAAACGCTTATCTGAATGAGAATTAAACTGATGTGACTGCATTTTTGCTAAAACCATAACCACTTCTTCTTACCTGGTAAGATAAATCATGTCTTTGACTCGAACAGAATCCTGATGAAAACTTTTTAAATGACTGTCTGCTAAATAACAGCAACAGCATGGGCAGTGTAACATGTGTTACTGGTAATTTACATATAATGGACAATGGATTCTCCCTATATTTGAAAAAAATATAAGAAAAAGAAATAATGTAAAAAATACCAATTTTATAGAGGCCAAAAC
>NW_007773863.1:2543-3119 GCF_000696425.1 Galeopterus variegatus | reverse complement strand
TTTTAAGTAGTGAAAGAATATTTTTTCATCTTTTTTCCTATAGCATTCTGACATATCATACACCCTTAGGAATGCTAACTTTGTTAAATAATATCTCACTGGTATGGCTCAGTCAAAGACTTGAAATAGGTGACTTGAGGGTATTTGTCTTCAAGTCCTCTTCTCACTGCATTATTTAACTAACAACAACTTAAAAGTGAATAGGACCCAGTGCAGGCAAATTTAAGCTGAGAGAAAAAGAGAGAAAATTGTCCCAGTAGTTAGGAATGACTTTCATGGAGATGTGGGAAGGCAATGTTAAGTAGTCAGTGCAAAGGGGATGGGTGGTGAAGCTGGTATGGAAGTGGAGAGTGCCATGTACCAACGGCATTTTACTCACACCTTTTAGGAGAACACTCAATTGAGAAAAAGCCTAGAGCATAGGCCGTAATGAGCTACAGAGATGCAGACTGGCCATGGAGGCAGAAGGTGGCTACAAACCACATCAGGGAGAGATTTCAGCAATGGAAATGAAAGGATAAAAATTGACATTAATTAGTGTCTACTATGTGTCAAGATAAAATGTGTTTTGTCTCT
>NW_007773863.1:0-1556 GCF_000696425.1 Galeopterus variegatus | reverse complement strand
ATGTTTTTCCCATTTTTCATATGGAGACAATAACAGGGAATATAGATGCATACCAGGTTAAACATGATATGTTTGAATGCAGAAGTAAGAGAGGTAGAAATTGAACATTTTATCCAGGTGTTTAACATTTTAACTGAGTAGAACACATCTCTCTCTCCAATTTCCACCCAAGGAATCAGGAGTAAAAATTTTATCGAACATATTCCTTTGAGTTTTCCCAACAGTACCCCCTAATATATACATTAATTTAAAAAATATACTCAAAATGCTCAAAATGTACTGGTCAACTACATGGATACATTTACTTGGCTATAGTACAAGACATACTTAGAAATAGGTTATATGTGGCATTATTTTAAAGCTACTGAAAAACTCTCCTTCCAAAAAGAACTTTACCCTATGCTCCTTCCCAGAACTTAAAATTCCACAATTAGATATGCATATGGATTTTTATTAGAATGCAAATATTCATGAAATCCCATAAATTAATCTGTGCCTTATTGTGAATGAGTTTGTCAATCTTTTTTCCAGAAAACTTCTGTCCATCTCTAGAAGGACCATGTGATAGTGGAAAGAGGGCATACTGGTAGAGAGTGATTATGGGGAGAAGAAAAAGAGGTGCAGATGACCAAGACTTTGTTATTCTGCTCAGAGCATATCCTGTTACATCATTTCACAAAAGAACATTGTGGGAGAAGTTACTTCTAACTGATGGCATTATTTTTGTAAGTCAAACAACTAGTCAGTTACATGAAAGTGCAAATGGTGAATGGACCTGAAAGGTCAGTGATTACTGTGGTAATTCACCTTCATATTTAATGTTACCTCTTTATCTTACATGAATAATGTGAATCCTTGTCCTACCACTCTCTACATAAAATTACTTATACCAGAGGGGCAAAAAAGCAATTCTCAATCTAATCCGTTTTGCAAATTTGACAGTGACATCAAAGAACAGGAAGTTGTCTGTGAGTAATGAGACTGCTCATTTGTTTAAATGTCAAACCTAAACCTCATCAACTTTCAGGGAATATGTCAGTAAAGAATGGGTTTCAGTTCAGCGAGAAAGGACTTCATTGTTATTCAGTCCTGAGAAAAATAGCTGTCAGTATCTTGAGAGCAAAGTGCTTTGAGTAAATCTTCCTTTTTAAGCTGAATGGAATTAGCCATTTCAGCACTTGGGGCTGTGGACAGTGATTTCTTCCTTGACATGAAACAAGTATCCTTACTGTAGTGGTGTTTCCTTCTTGAAACAAACTCTCCAGGCTGCAAACGTGTATCCCTAAACTATGCAATTAGGATACGAAGACTATGCATCACAGGTCTTTGCAAAGAAAAAATGGAATAACAGCAGTGAAGAGCACATTTTATCACAAAGATTAAGCTTGAAATTAAATAAAATTAGGGAAAGGAAATAGTTATGGATTGTAGCTAGTAAAACATGCCTTTTTTTTCTGTAAAGCAATCACATTCCTCTCTATACAGGTTTTTGATGAGAGAATGATGGTGCCAATAACCCCCCATAGTGCTTTATTGGCAGTTGACATAGATGCAGG
>NW_007773862.1:2673-4263 GCF_000696425.1 Galeopterus variegatus | reverse complement strand
GCAACACTGAGGGTTGCGATCCGTTGCCGGACACGGAAAAAAGACAAAAAAAAAAAATAGCAACAAGTAAATTAAGAACCACATAACCAATATTTCAAAATACCAGTTGTTAGTTTGCCTAATAATTTTCCAAATATTGAAAACTAAATGGGTTGGTGAATTGTTGGTCATTACAATACCCATCAGCACTTCTACAAACCGTCTGCTCGGCTTTGTCATCTTTCAGACACCAAGCAGAAAAGTCAATACTGAATGACTTTTCATTTCCCAACTAGACTGAAACTCCTCAAAGGCAGGACCATTTTATTCCTACTTTGCCTCCCTTACTGTGTCTCATGCCTGATCAGCTCTATGTATTACTAATTAGAAAAAGAAAACTAAAACTGAAATTAAGATCAAACTGTGGCTTAAAACAGTGACTGGAATTGACATAAACATGGAACTCTACTCCTACCCCTCTTAAATTACTTTATATGCAAATATACCATTTTTAAAGAAGCTCCTTTAAAAGCCAATAACTATTTTCTCAAGGTCCATATGGCCACCAAATAAAGTATTTCTGAGGCATTGTTTAAAACATACAAAAATAACATACTGGAAACAATTTTTAGTTTCTGTTTGCAATATGAGTGCACAAAAAAATGTTTAATCAAATTTGAGTTATTGGCCCCTTGCAAAATAGTCACAGAAGCATGATTTCATATTGAATAAGTACTATTTGGAGTTTTGAGTTCTTTTTGAACCAAGTTCTTAGTGTTTAGGTTTTATTCTTTCTGATAAATAAGAACACTCTCCCTTCTCAAAAAAGATAAATTGTTTTGTTTTGTTTGTTTTATATGTTGCAGTAGTGCATTTTGAGTTAAAAAGCTCTTACTGCATCTGAGTGCTAAGTCATTTGGGCTTTCACCAGTAGCTTTGCGCTGAAGTAAATACCTTTAAATATAATCTACCACTAGCATTAGCTTACCTAAATGACATCCCTTTTTTTATAATTTCTAACATCCTCAGAAGAAACACAGATACAGAAACTAGAAGCTATAGTGCTCAAAAAGATAGACTTTTCCTGCAAGACTTAATCAAACATTATGAATTCTATAGACTTTTCTATATCAACAGCTTTAAAAAAAATCCCTCCATAAACAGGATGACAGTGGAAAGCAGACTGCTTCTGTGATTGCTCGGTATAAAACTCATTAGATTCTAGTATGCATTCTTTCAGCATCATTTACGGCTGCAAGAAAAACCAACAGCACCTCCAACTGCAAAGAAATGAACAGTGAGCTCTGGAATTCATCTCATGTTTATTTTGATAAGAGACCTATATTCATTTCAATGGAATTTTGACAAGATGCACTAGCAGCAATGAGTTCATTTCCTTGAATTCTCTTTTCCCAGTCTAAGAGCTTACCCTGACGATTTTATTAAAGTTTAGCTAAGAGGCAATATTTTCCATTTTTCATACATTTAGGGGACAATTTACACAAAAGTAGCTGCCTTAAAGATTAATGTTTCTGAGTCAATTTTTACTGCTGCTTCTAAGAGCTAATGTTAGCATTCATACTTTGAAGTCATTTTAAGTAATGTTTGTTA
>NW_007773862.1:0-1522 GCF_000696425.1 Galeopterus variegatus | reverse complement strand
AATCTGTTTTCAAGTTAGTTCTGACAAGAAGCAAGTGAATACAGTCCATTTTGCTGTTATACCCCATAGTTTAAGAAGTTCTGAAGCTACAATTTGTGGTAATCATAATTTTTTCAAGTTTATAAAAGGATTCACAGCAGGATTATTCTAAATATAGTAAATCCCACAGTGCATTAAGTGTTTATTTAAAGATTATTTTCTACTTTGTCATAGATCAGATGAAAAGCTGATAAGAATGATTGACAATTTATCAAAAGTAAGATCTAGCAACTTGGAAAATATAAAGTTATGGTTCAATTTTTCAATTTCATTTACAAACACTTTTCCCCAGAGATTTATCTCTGTAAAATGCATACACAGAGTACAGGATACAATTAACTATTGTAGTCTGTACTCACTAGTATAGACAAATTTAAATGGACTTACCATTTTTTTACCTAACAAAAAGTCTATGGAGTACCTAGTATGTGCTAGGTACTGAATGGGAAAGGCAGAAATACAAAAGTGAATTGGGTGAATAAGACAGGTAGTATTCTTGTAGTGTTCACACTTCAGTGGAGGAAATAGACAAATGAGGAATAACTAATATACAATGTAAAAAAATGTTCTGTACATGTTCTGTCATGGGATTACAGAGTGGAAGAAGAGTCAGGGAAAGCCACAAGAAAGTATTTGTAAAATCTTAAAAGACGAACAGAAGGTCACCAGGTGGAAAAGAAAGGAAACTACCTCCATCAAAGAGAACAGCAAGTGTGAAGGCATAGCAGTATTCAGAAGCATGACACAGAGAGAGAGTAGTGAGTCTTTAGGATACGAGGTCACAGACAACCTTGAAGTGCTGAGGAAACAAATTGGGAAGGGATGTCAAAGAAAACCAGAGCTGGACAGAAGTTAAAGTGGTGAAGGCAGAGTTTATTTAGAAACTATTGCAATAGGGGCAAAAAACAGAACTGAGCTCCATTCCAAATACAACAAGGACAAATGGGAATTTATACCCAGAGATCCTGGTAAGGGTCAGCGGATGGGAAATTACTAACAGGAAATATCGGGGGTAAGAAGGATTCTGGCTAAACCAACTCAATGCGGTTCTTACTGAAGGCTGGCCAGGGTAATCAGATACCGAGAGTGAGGGATGAGGAATTTGACTAGATATTGAAAGAGGAGGATTCCCACTGTACTGACCCAGCAGGATTCTTGCTAAAACTGAACTAAGTGGCTCAAGAACAGAGCCCAAGGGTGAGGCCTAGTCAGAAAAGGACTCAGAGGAACCTGACTAAACAGAGAGTCTTTGTCAGGGGGTTAGGGCGTATTTTAAATGGCATTTTATTCTAGACTAAAGGGTTTGTCTTTCACCATTTAGCAAAGAGGAAGCCAGCACAGGATAAGAATAGCATGTAAAATACAGGCTTTTATTTTATAAAAATGTAAAAACTGGGGCCGGCTCGGTGGCCCACTGCTATAGTGTGCCGCTTGGGAAGCGTGGCGGCGCTCCCGCCCGAGGGTTCAGATCCCACATGCAGAC
>NW_007773861.1:3077-4263 GCF_000696425.1 Galeopterus variegatus | reverse complement strand
TGGGGGTGGGGGTGTCTCCTCTACAAGTGTGTATTTCCTAAGAATAAAAATATTCTCCTACATAACCTTAGGATAGTTATCAACTGCAGTAAATTAAACATTGATGCAATACTTTCATCTAGTCTACCATCCATATTCCAATTTTGCCAAGTGATCCAATAATATTCTTTATTGTACTTTTCCCTCAAATATGATCCAGTCTAGAATCAGGTATTACATTTAGTTGTCATATCTCTTTAGTTTCCTTTAATCTGGAACATTTCCACAGCCTTTCTCTGTCTTTATAACATAAACATTCTTTTAAAATGCAGCTCACCCACCTTTTTAAAAATAGGATGTTTCCAATTTGGAGTTCAAAGTTTCCTCATGATTAAGGCTATGCATTCATTGCTGGAAAACAACATAAGTGATGTGTCCTTCTCAGGGCATCACATCCAGAGGCACACAATGTTCACTGTTGATATTAATTTTGATCATGCATTCAAGGGGTTGTCTGATTTCACTGTTCTATAGAGTCACTTCTTTTTCCCCCAGCAATAGAAAGAGAAATTTAAGACCATGCAGACATCTTGTTCCTCATCAAAATATCCCCCCAGACATAGCATCTATTGATGATTCCTGTCTGAACCAATCCTTATTATAATGGTTGCAAAATAATCATGAATTTTAAAGTTAAATAGACTTCAACTTTTGGCTACACTCCCAGATCCCTCAGGTGTAAGCACTCAGTCTCCTCCGCTTTAGCAGCACTACGATGCAACAGTTTGAGTGTACAGGACTACAATAATTAGGGGCAGCTTCCAGGAAAAAAAAATTATACTTGAGCCATGCCTTAAAGACTGGATAGATTTTTAAATAGCTAATAGACAAGTAGGGAAACAATCAAGACACAGACAATTCCATCAGGAAAACTAAAAGAACAATATGGCAAATCCTCTTTCAAAGCAAAGAATCCTTTGGCAAAGTAAGTATCATACTCTATCAATTTGATAAAATCAAAGCTCTACATACTGAGTTTGCCTGAATTACACTGATTCTAGAACTACATATATCTTTTTTGTTGTTATTTATATTAATCACTATATTCCAAAGATTTGAAAACTTTTTTTTTTTTTAAAGATGACGGGTAAGGGGCTCTCAACCCTTGGCTTGGTGTTGTCAGCACCACGCTCAGCCAGTGAGCAAA
>NW_007773861.1:0-2238 GCF_000696425.1 Galeopterus variegatus | reverse complement strand
GCCTGAAAACTTTTCAAAGACATAGCACACAATTCATTATAATTACTCCTATCTGACTGCTCATCCACCTTTTCATGTTTATGACAATCTTCCCACCTAGTCTCTCAAAGATAGGGATTACCTACTAAAAACATATCTTTCGTCTGATTGTGTGACCTACAAAAAGAAAAAATTTTTACAGTGCAATCTAAGGCAAATATATATAACTGAAATTGAAAGTTGCACAAAACAATATGTGAAGTACTGATATTTTACATTCTTTCTTCCTTTTCTCCTCTTCCTCATTCTTCTTAATGTTCGTCTTGACCACTACACTAAACTGATTTCAAAATCCATTAATAGGTCAGGTACATGACTTGCGCTAGAAAACACTGCCCTGGCACTGAGTTCTTCACCAGATTCCCAACAAAGTCTGGAACATTTTCACTGATTTCACGAGAAATGAGAAAAATAAGAACAACGTAGTCATTTAATTTTTAAAATAACTTTAAAAACCTTAATGCTGAGGCTGAGTATTATAATTTTTTGGTCTTCAAATGTCATTTCTTTTATAAAATGATTTATGAAAGTGAAGTTTGTTAAGTTGCCAACAATATACTAGTCTCCTAATTTTTTTCCTCCAAATTTTACTGGATCATGAAATCTTCATTGCCAGCTTTGAAAGACACATGAGAATTTCAGATTTCAAAAGGTTTATGATTTGGCTTAGGGAAATAAGACATAATAATTTTCAGATTTGTAATAATTACTTCTACCTTATAACTATAAGAAAAGACATTCTATGATAAGTGCTCTTGAAGTGCTCCTATCAAGTGTTCAAGGGTGAATTCTTTGCGCTGGAAATGAAGGGAAACAAATAAGGAAGGGTTTTTAAAAAAGAAACAATATTTGAATTGGGTCTTGAAGGGTACTGGGAATAGTCACAGGAATGAAAAGATGAAAAGTTCAAAATAGGTCATATTGGTCAGAACATGTTAAGACAGTAGAAAGAGATGACAGAGGACCTGACAACGAGGCTAAGGTGGTTTGAATTTAGTCATTAAGGCAATGAAGCAATCTGAGAGGGCAAATGGCACAATCAAAGCACGGCTTTAGGAAGATTAACCTGAGGGCCCTGTACAATAATAAACTGGGCAGGTGGAGATTCTTGAGGCTATGCAATAATCCAGGCATAGAATAATAAGTATTTGAACTATGGTAGTGGAAAAGGAAAGTAAGGGATGAGAAAAGGTGACAAGAATTGACAAGTCTTAGAAGAGATATTAATGTGGTAGGCAAAAATGGCAAGGAATCAAACATCATTCTGAGATTTCAAGACTGGATGACTTACAGTCAATGGGAAATATGCAAAAGAAGCTGATTTAGAAGAGGAGGAGGTCAGATTCGGGTATGTTATATTTGATGTACCAGTGGGTTATAAAGAGTTAGTAACAGGGTAGGGAAAANAAAAAAAAAAAAGGATCCAAGGAAAAAACCAGAATGCAAAATTGTATCTATAGTATGATTTTAAATATTAAAAACTATTAAAAAACTAGGCATGGGAAAAGACTAAAAACAAGTACATCAATATGTTAACATAACTGGCATAAAGATGGGCTAGAGAAAAGATAATTTGTTTTCTACTCTTTTCTCTTTTGTATTTGGTTTTTATCACTTAAAAATAATATGGATACAAAACTACAAATTAATTACCACCCCCCCAAAAAAGCAATCTGGATACAAATATCCTTTTTTTAAAAAAATCACACACTCTCTGAACCTATTTCATCTATAAAAGGGTAATAATTTATTTCCCGAGGTTAATACGTAGATTAAATGAGATAAAAGCTCTTTGTAAGCTATGAAGCAATATGGAAAATTAAGGTATAATAGTCTAAGACAGCTAAGTACTGTAGGACAAGAGATCATATACATAGAAATATACCATAGATTTGGAAAACTTCCACACTGAGGCAATAGTTGGTGAAGTAGATTATTTCCTTAACTTTTTAAAAGTGTTAGAATCCATCTATTTTAAAATCAAAATGTTTTTCTCAAACTTCTTATGAATATTGAAGTTTTACATGTTATAGAAACAGACCCTCACACATACAATATACTACTTTTTCACATGTTATTCAAATTCGAACAAAAGACAGAAAAAGACCTAGTAATATTATTCCCTAAAATTTGGACTTCTAGGGCCAGCCCGGTGGCGCACTGCTACAGTGCGCCGCTTGGGAGCGTGGTGGCGCTCCC
>NW_007773860.1:3233-4263 GCF_000696425.1 Galeopterus variegatus | reverse complement strand
AATCTAATTAAAGTAACAGAACTAATCCCATCAATCTAATAAAATTAATCATACTAATCTCTTCAGTCTAATTTAACTATTCAAACTAATCCCAGCACTCTCTTTAAACTAATCAAATTAGTCTAATCTATGTAATTAAACAAATCAAACTTATCTCATCAATCTAATTAAAGTAATCAAACTAGTCTTATTAATTTAATTAAATTAATCCTACTAATCCCAACAATCTATTTAAACTATTCAAACTAATCTCATCAGTCTAATTACACTAATTGAACTAATCCCAGCAATCTAATTAAACTAATCAAACTAGTCTCATCAATCTAATTAACTTAGTCAAACTAATCTCATCAATCTAATTAAACTAATCAATGTAATCTCATCAATCTAATTAAACTAATCAAACTAGTGTAATCAATCTAATGAAACTAATCAAACTAATCTTATCAATCTAATTACACTAATCAAACAATTCTCATCAATCTAACTAAAGTAATCAAACTGATCTCATCAATTTCATTATACTTTTCAAACTAGTCTCATCAATCTTATTAAACTAATTAAACTAATGTCATCAATCCGATTAAACTAATCAATCTAATCTCATCAATCTAATAAAACTAATCAATCTAATCCCATTAATCTAATTAAGCTAATCAAAGGAGTTTCATCAATCTAATTAAACGAATGAAACTAATATCATCAATCTAATTAAACTAATCAAACAAATCCCTTCAATCTAATAAAACTAAATAAAGTAATGTCATGAATCTACTAACTAAACCAATCAAACTAGTTTCATCAACCTAATTAAACTAACCAAACTAATCTCAGCAATCGAATTAAACTAATCAAGCTAGTCCCATCAATCTTTTTAATTGAATCAAACTAATCTCCTCAATCTAAGTAAATTAATCAAGCTAGTCTCATCAATCTGACTAAACCAATCAAACTAATAACAACAATCTCATTATAGTAATCAAACTAGTCTCATCAATCTAATTAAACTAATCAAACGAATCTCATCAAT
>NW_007773860.1:0-2979 GCF_000696425.1 Galeopterus variegatus | reverse complement strand
AATCTAATTAAACGAATGAAACTAATATCATCAATCTAATTAAACTAATCAAACAAATCCCTTCAATCTAATAAAACTAAATAAAGTAATGTCATGAATCTACTAACTAAACCAATCAAACTAGTTTCATCAACCTAATTAAACTAACCAAACTAATCTCATCAATCGAATTAAACTAATCAAGCTAGTCCCATCAATCTTTTTAATTGAATCAAACTAATCTCCTCAATCTAATTAAATTAATCAAGCTAGTCTCATCAATCTGACTAAACCAATCAAACTAATAACAACAATCTCATTATAGTAATCAAACTAGTCTCATCAATCTAATTAAACTAATCTAACGAATCTCATCAATCTCATTAAACTAATCAAACTAGTCTCATCAATCTAATTAAACAAATCCAAATAATTGCATCAATCTAATTAAACTAATCAAACTAGTCTAATACTTCTAACTAAACTAATCAAACTATTCTCATCAATCTAACTAATCAAACTAGTCTCATCAATCTAATTAAACTAATCAAACTAATCTCAGCAATCTAATTAAACTAATCAAACTAATCTCATCAATCTAATGAAACTAATCATACTAGCCTCATTAATCTAATTAAAGTAATTGAACTAATCCCATCAATCCAATTAAACTAATTAAACTAATCTCATCAATCTAATTGAACTAATCAAACTATTCTCATCAACCTAATTAAACTAATCAAATGAATCTCATCAATCTCTTTAAACTAATTAAAGTAATCTCATCAATGAAATTAAAATAATCGAACTAATCTCAATCTAACTATTCTAATCAAACTAATGGCAACAATCTAATTAAATTAATCAAATTAATCCCAACAATCTAATTAACCTAATAAAACTAATCCCACCAATCTCATTAAACTAATCTAACTAATCTCATCAATGAAATTAAACTAATCAAACTAGTCTCATCAATCTAATTAAACTAATCGAACTGATCCCAAGAATCTAGTTCAATTAGTCAAACTAATCTCATCAATCGAATTAAATTAAACAAGTCACATCAATTTAATTAAACTAAGCAATATAATCACATAATTCTAATTAAACTAATCAAACTAAGAACATAAAATCTAAATAAAATAATCATACTAGTCTCATCTATCTAATTAAACTCATCAAACTAATCTCATCAATCTAATTAAACTAATCAAACTCATCCCAACCATCTAATTGAACTAATCAAACTAGTCTGATCAATCTAATTAAAATAATCAAACTAATCACATCAATCTTCTTAAACAAATCAAACATATCTCATCAATCTAATTAAACTAATCAAACTAGTCTAATCAATCTATTTAAATGAATCAAAGTAATCTCATCAATCGAATTAAATTAAACAAGTCCCATCAATTTAATTAAACTAAGCAAAATAATCTCATCATTCTAATTAAACTAGTGAAACTAAGAACATAAAGTCTAATTAAAATAATCAAACTAGTCTCATAAATCTAATTAAACTAATCCCCAAATCCCAAGAATCCAAGTAAACCAATCAAACTTATCCCATTAATGTTATTAAATAATCCAACTAGTCTCATCAATCTAATTAAACTAATCAAACTAATCACATTAATCTAATTAAACTAATAAAACTAGTCTCATCCATCTAACTAAAATAATGAAACTAATCCTAACAATCTAATTATAGTAATCAAACTACTCTCATCCATCTAACTAAACTAATCAAACGAATCTCATCAATCTCAGTAAACTATTCCAACTAATCTCATCAATGAAATTAAACTAATCAAACTAATCTCATCAATCTCATTAAATCAATCAAACTAGTCTCATCAATCTAATTAAACTAATCGAACTAATCCCAACAATCTAATTATAGTAATCAAACTAGTCTCATCAATCTAATTAAACTAATCGAACTAATCCCAACAATCTAATTATAGTAATCAAACTAGTCTCATCAATCTAATTAAACTAATCGAACTAATCCCAACAATCTAATTATAGTAATCAAACTAGTCTCATCAATCTAATTAAACTAATCGAACTAATCCCAACAATCTAATTATAGTAATCAAACTAGTCTCATCAATCTAATTAAACTAATCGAACTAATCCCAACAATCTAATTATAGTAATCAAACTAGTCTCATCAATCTAATTAAACTAATCAAACAAATCTCATCATTCTAATTAAACTAACAGAACTAATCTCATCAATCTAATTAAACTAATCAAACAAATCTCATCATTCTAATTAAACTAACAGAACTAATCTCATCAATCTAATTAAACTAATCAAACTAGTCCCATCAGTCTATTTAAATGAATGAAACAAGTCTCATCACTCTAATTAAACAAATCAAACTAATTTTATCAATCTAGTTAAACTAATCAAACTAGTCTAATACATCTAACTAAACTAATCAAACTATTCTCATCAATCTAACTATTCAAACTAGTCTCATCAATCCAATTAAACTAATCCAACTAATCTCATCAATCTAATTGAACTAATCAAATTAGTCTCATCAATCTAATTAAACTTATCAAAGTAATCTCATCAATCTAATTAAACTAACCGAACTAATCTCATCTATCTAATTAAACTAATCAAACTAATCTCCTCAATCTAATTAATCTAATCTAACTAATCGCAACAATCTAATTAAACTAATCAAATAAATCCCAACAATCTAATTAAACTAATAAAACTAATCCCATCAAACCTATTAAACTAATCAAACTAATCTCATCAATGAAATTAAACTATTCAAACTAATCTCATCAATCTCATTAAACTAATCAAACTAGTCTCATCAATCTAATGAAACTAATCCAACTAGTCCCTTCAATCTAATTAAACTAATCAAACTAGTCTCATCAATCTAATGAAACTAATCCAACTAGTCTCATCAATCTAATTAAACTAATTAAACTAATCACATCAATCTAATTAAATTCCTTAAA
>NW_007773859.1:0-4264 GCF_000696425.1 Galeopterus variegatus | reverse complement strand
TATTGACAAAATAAAAATTTAATGGAAAAAAAAAGAAAAGAATATTAGGCAAAATTTTTTTTAAAAATAAATAAAAAATAAAAATTTGGACGGATAATAAAATAGAATTCTACAGATCTACTAAAAACAAATGCTGAAATTCTATGTGTACTGTCATGGGAACATCTTTAACATATATTATTAAGAGTTCCAGTCAAGATGGCAGAGTAGATGGTTCCTAGTGTCACTCTCTCCCAAAAAGCAACCAACTTGCAACTATTAAAAAGCAACAACAGGAGACATGAGATCTGTGCCAGAACAGGCAGGAGCCACAGGCCGCAGGACCCCAGTCCAGGCCAGTGTCCACTACCCAGAGAGGCCTGAGAGCCACAGTGCCCACACACCCCAAGACAGCTTAGCCAGAAAAGGCAGGTTCTGCAGGACCTCCAGCCCAAGTCAGTCCCCATCACTTAGAAAGACTTAAGAGCCTCTGGGCCCACAAACCCTGAGACAGCCATGCCACGAAAGGCAGGCACCATGAGACCTCCAGCCCACGTCAGTCCCCACTGCTTAGAGAGACTTAAGAGCCTCTGGGCTCACACCCCCCAAGATAGCCATGAAGGAAAAGACAGGTGTCATGGGACCCCCAGCCCAGGCTAGTTCCTGCTGTCCAGAATTGGCAGTCCCTTCAGAATCTAAGCCAGACATCAGGGTGAAACAAGTGGACTGTGATACCCAATGCCACAATGACAAAACACCAAAGGAAAGATATCAGAAATATTTAAAATCAAGAAAGTACATCACCACAAAAGGAAAATAATAACTCTCAAGCTCTAGATCTTATAGAACAGGAAATCTTTGAAATAACTGAAAAGGAATTTAGAGCAACAATTCTAAGGAAACTAAATGAGATACAAAAATCTCAGTTAGACAACACAATGAAATGAGAAAAAATATACAGGATCTGAAAGGAGAAATGTACAAAGAAATCAATGCATTGAAAAAGAGTGTAGCTGAGCTCGTGGAGTCAAAAGATTCATTCAATGAAATAAAAAACACAACAGAGAGTCTAACCAGCAGGCTAGAAGAAGCAGAAGAGAGAATTTCTGACCTTGAAGACAGGCTGTTTGAATTAATGCAGGCAGACCAGAAAAAAGAAAAAAGAATCAAGAAAATTGAAGAAAATCTAAGAGAGATAACAGACAACCTTAAGCACTCAACTATCCCAATCATGGGTATTCCAGAAGGGGAGAAAAAAAGGAAATGGCATTGCAAGCATATTTGGTGAAATAAGCAGAAAACTTCCCAGGTATAGGAAAAGTCAAAGATCTCCAGATTCAGGAGGCCCAAAGATCCCCTAACATATTCAACCCAAAAACGTCCTCTCCATGACATGTGATAGTCAAAATGGCAAAACTCAAAGGCAAAGAGAGAATCTTAAAACCTGCAAGAGAGAAGCAGCAATGGGAGCCCCAATCAGAATAACATCGGACTTTTCATCAGAAACCCTAGAAGCCAGAAAAGAGTGGGATGATATATTCAAAATACTAAAGGAAAAAAACTGCTAGCCAAGAAAACGTTACCCAGCAAGGCTATCCTTTCAAAATGAAGGTCAAATAGTATATTTCTCAGACAAACAAAAATGGCAGGAGTTCACTACCACACGACCAGCCTTACAAGAAATTCTCAAGGAAGTACTGGGTTTGATAACTCAAAACAACCTTCACTACCGTGAATACACAAGAAAGAACAAGACCTACCAGCAAAACAAAAATGCTAACAATGAAGAAAAAACATAGTTTATCTACTACCTCAAGAAACCAATAAACACAGAAGAAAAACAGAAAATTAGAAAGAAATAAAAGGTACTAGAGACATCTAAACAAAAATCAATAAAATGCTAAGAGTAAATCAACACCTTACAATAATAACTCTAGATGTAAAGGGATTAAATCCCCCACTCAAAACACACAGACTGATTGTATTAAAAAGATGGACCCAACCATATGCTGCCTTCAAAAGACTCACCTGACCTGTAAAGACACACATAAACTAAGAGTGAAAGGATGGAAAAAGATATATCATGCAAATAGAAATGAAAAACAAGCTGCAGTAGCTATTCTTAATCAGATAAAATAGACTTGAAAGCAAAAAAATAAAAAGAGATAAAGAAGGCCACAATATAATGATAAAAGAATCTATCCAGCAAGAAGACATAAGAATCATAAACAGATAGGCACCCAATGTGAGAGCAGCCAGATTTATAAAGCAAACACTATTAGATCTAAAGCATGAGATAGACACTAACACCATAGTAGCAGGGGACCTGAACACCCCACTCTCAACATTGGACAGATCATCTAAGCTCAATAGAGAAACAAAAGATCTAAACAATACTTTAGGCCAATAGGACTTGGCAAATATCTACAGAACATTCCACCCAACAAGCTCAGAATATTCAGTCTTCTCTTGAGCACATGGAACATTCTCCAGGATAGACCACATGTTAGGTCACAAAGCAAGTCTCAACAAATTCAGAAAAACTGGAATTATTCCATGTATTGTTTCCAATCACAATGGATTAAAATTAGAAATCAATAACAAATGAAACTCTGGAAATAATATGGACACATGGAAATTAAAAAACATTCTACTTAATGACATACAGGTCAAAGAAATTAAACAAGAAATCAAAACATTTTTTGAAACTAATGAAAATAATGACACATCATACCAAAACCTGTGGGATACAGCAAAAGCAGTACTAAGGGGGAAATTTATTGCATTAAATACTTACTTCAGAAGAATGAAAAGATGGCAAATAAACAACCTAACACTTCACCTTAAAGATCTAGAAAAAGAAGAACAATTCAAACCCAAAGTTAGTAGATTGAAAGAAATAATTAAGATCAGAGCAGAACTAAATGAAATAGAAACTCAAAAAACAATGCAAATGATCAATGAAACAAAAAGTTGGTTTTTGAAAAGATAAATAAAATTTACAAACCTTTAGAAAGGCTGACTAAGAAAAAAAGAGAGAAGACCCAAATAAAAAAAATTAGAAATAAAAAATGTTATATTACAACTGATATCTCAGAAATACAAGAAATCACTAGAGACTACTATAAACATCTATATGCCAACAAATTTGAAGATCTGGAGGAAATGGATAAATTTCTAGATGCATACAAACTACGAAAACTGAGACAAGAAGATATAGAAAATCTGAACAGACCAATAACAATAAAAGAGATTGAAACTGTTATCAAAAGGCTCCCAACAAAGAAAAGCTCAGGACTGGATGGGTTCACTGCAGAGTTCTACCAAACCTTCAAAGAGAACTGATGCCAATTCTCTACAAACTGTTCCAAAAGATTGAAACAGAGGCCTTTCTCCCAAACTCATTCTAGGAGGCAAACATTACCTTGATACCAAAACCAGACAAAGATGCATCAAAAATTGTAAACTACAGCCAATATCCTTGATGAATATAGATGCAAAAGTCCTCAATAAAATACTAGCTAACAGAATACAGCAACACATGCACAAAATTATACACCATGTTCAAGTGGGATTCATCCCAGGAATGCAAGGCTGGTTCGAGATATGCAAATCAATAAATGTGATACACCACATCAATAAAAGCAAAGACAAAAACCATATGATCATCTATAAATGCTGAAAAAGCATTTGACAAAATTCAACATTATTTCATGATAAAGACTTTCTACAAGTTAGGTATAGATGGAAAAGTATCTCAACACAATTAAAGCCATTTATGATAAGCCCACTGCTAATATTATACTGAATGGGGAAAAATCTGAAAGCTTTTCCCTTAAGAACAGAAACTAGACAAGGATGCCCACTCTCACCACTCCTATTCAACATAGTGTTGGTAGTACTAGCCAGAGCAATCAGAGAAGAGAAGGAAATATAGGGCATCCAGATTCAAAAAGATGAAGACGAATTGTCCCTGTTTGTGGATGATATGATACTATACATCGAACAGCCTAAAGCCTCTACAAAAAAAAATCCTAGAGTTGATAAGTGATATCAGCAAAGTTTCAGGATACAAAATCAACACAAAAATAAGTAGCATTTCTATACTCCAACAGTGAACATGAAGAAAAAGAAATCGAGAAAGCTAGCCCATTTACAATAGCCACCAAAAAAATAAAATACTTAAGAATAAAGTTAACCAAGAATGTAAAAAATCTCTGTGAAGAGAACTACAAAACACTGCTGAGAGAAATTAAAGAGGACACAAGAAGAAGGAAAGATATCC
>NW_007773858.1:0-4265 GCF_000696425.1 Galeopterus variegatus | reverse complement strand
AATGAATTGTCATGAGCCTTCAATGAGCACATAAAGTATGTAGACTTGTGCTGGCCCGTAGTGAGCACACAGGCAATATAAGTGTTCTTGGGAGCAGGAGTGGGTGCTGGGGTGAGGCAAGGGGTCCTCTAAGGCAGGCGGGGTGGGGCTGGGGGTATTGCAGGGCTTCTCAGTGGTGACTGCATATTGGAAGCACCCAGGAGACCTTAGCAATGAATTAATATCTGTGCCAGGGCCCTCTTCCTGACTTAAGTCAGGATCTCTCAGCGTGGACAGAACATCAGGACTGTGGAAACTCTCCAGGTGATTCTAATGTGCAGGCAGGGCTGAGAACCACCAGGCTGGACAATTTCAGAGAGGGTAGCAAGTCTGTGTGACAGGCAAAGCCCAAAGGGACACCATCAGGGAGTCCCAGCCAAGCAGGCTTCCTGAAGGAGGAGGCAGACAAGGTGAGGGAATCAAGTTAGGGGGCAGGTGGAGTGTCTGAGGCTAGGCGGTGGTTTGGAGGCCTAGGCACCCCCTCCTCTGTCTGCCTGCTTCCCCACCCTCCTGGCCTCTGCAGCAGCATCAGCTCCTCTCTCTTGGGGCCCCTGTGCTCCAGCTGGTGCCCGCCTCATTAATAAAGGCAGATTGCAGCTCAGCTCATCCCCAGCACTCCTGATGGGGCCATTAATATTCTAGGGAAGATTAACTCCCCCTCTGCTCCCGCCCCTGCAGCTGCTGGGCCTTGCCTGACAGATGAGGGCCCCTGGCTCAGAAAGAGACACTGGAACCTCGGCAGGAGGCTGCCTGAGATGACCTCTGGAGATTAGGTATTTTCCAGCCTCTACCTGGTCCTTCCAGGTTTTACCTGTGAAAGTAGGAGAGCATGACTGAGAAAGAGAGAGAGAGCCAGAGCACTTGGGAGAGGCTGAGTGGAGCGCTGAGTGGGTGGGTGAAACCATATTCAGTCATGGGACTCTCGGATGGAATCTTAAGGGATCTAATTCAATCTTTTATTTGGTTTACAGAACGCAAGTGACTTACCTACTGCCACATGGCAGGAGTGGAACCCGGGACTAATGACTTCTGGCTAAGCAATCTTTGCATATTGAACTCCAGGCCTCCATGCCCTCCCTGGAGGCCTCCTGGCATGACAAGAATGGCCACATGGTCCTGTCCCATGGAGCTACCAGCAAGGCAGGGGCCTCAGTAAGCCCTGTCCTCCTCACTGTGGGGCCTTCACATGGATGTGATGCTGTCAGGGAGTAGGGAGCCAGGAGGTGCTGCCTCAGGACTATTAGGCCTCATGGCTAGGTTAAGCAACTTTCCCCCCTTCTCTCCCTCCACTTTCCCTTTTCTGCTCCAGGAACTGAGCAGTGAAATTCCTCTCCTGGGAAGGGGTAAATATAACCATTATCATCAAAGGAACAACTTGTGGGCTTTGGCAGCAGGCTTTGGGCTGGAGTGATTTGCACCGATATAGTATCAACACTAATTAGAAGCCTATGCCCTAACTGGCCAGGTGTCATCAGACTACAAGGACTGTGTCACCTTGCATACCACTGATTTCGAAATGGCCCATTACTCTGCCAGAACCCTCAAAGACTTATGAACCCCTGCTTTCCTTTGTTTGGGGGAACTGATCTGACTCAGTCTCCCCTCCATGTTGGTGGAATAAAGCCTCTTGGCTGAAATAGTGCCTGACTCAGGTCTCTCTCTCTCCCTTTTCTCCATCTCTCTGAACCTAACAAGGAACAGGGCCTGGCTCCTCCTCCACAAGTGGGGTCTGAAGGTGGCAGAGAAAGAGGAAAAGTGAGAGGCAGCAGAGAAGGAAATCCAACCCACAAAGATGCTCAAGACAAACCCCAACCTGGAATCCCACTGATTCTCTGCCAGTCTCCAGCTCCCTCCCTCACATACTGTCCTGTGTACACTGCACACAGCACATACACACAGCACACAAACCGTATATACCACACACACCACACACATACACTATGCACCTGCCCACACCCCACAGACTCAAGTGCACACAGTGTACACAGAACTCATCCATTCACAGGATTCTGATTAGCACTTAAAGTGATGGCTTCCATGATAATAAAAAATAAATATTTGGAAGCTGGCAAGAAGCAGAACATGTCCAGAAGCCTAGGTGGGAGCCAAGGGCAACAGGCCCCTGCACCCAGAAGTAGACATGAAGCAGAGTGCACCTGGGGGCCTACAAGGAGCCGAGGGCGGCAGCCCCTTCACTTGGAAGCAGGAGACATTACTTTTCTGATTTTCTTAACTCCTTAGATGCTGTCATTATTAGAGTGACTCTGATGGTTGATACCTTTTACATTTTTTATGACTTTAATTTTCTGGGAGATATCCACAGATTGACAATTTTATTACAACTTCTAGGACTTACCATTTTGGTAAGAGTTTTCCATGTGGCTCATCCAGAAGGATATTTTGAAAAGCTGACCAGAAAGCTGATTTCAGAAAACAAAAGGTGATACAAGAAGGATGGATTTGACCTGGACCTCACCACTTATATCACTGACTGTATCATCACCACGTTGTTTCCATCTTCTGGAAGTCTCTGTATAGGAATCCAGTTAAGCTGAACATCATTGTTTAAGAAGTTTGCTCAGAGGCAAGAAGCAGAGCATGCCTGGGGCCTGGATGGGGTTTGAGGGCAGCAGCCCCGTCCACCCAGAAGCAGGAGATTATTTTGCTGATTTAGTTAACTCCTTAGATGCTGTCATTATTTGGGGTGACTCTGCTAGTTCATATCATTTACAT
This sequence comes from Galeopterus variegatus, assembly GCF_000696425.1. Classification (NCBI taxonomy): domain Eukaryota; kingdom Metazoa; phylum Chordata; class Mammalia; order Dermoptera; family Cynocephalidae; genus Galeopterus; species Galeopterus variegatus. The sequence continues at coordinate 1,493 of NW_007773858.1, read as the reverse complement.
TTTTTATGACTTTAATTTTGGGGGAGATATCCCCAGCTATTAAAGATATGATTTACTTCTCTTAAGTTTTTTTTTTCTTTTCTCTTACTTTTTGCATTTTCTGTAGCTTTTATTCTCTATAATCTTTTTAACTCTGAAAGTTCTGATTCTGTACAAAATAAGCTGCTTGAAAATAAAATGTTTTCAACATAAATTTGCAGGGCCGGGCCGGTGGCGCACTCGGGAGAGTGTGGTGCTGATAACACCAAGGCCCCGGGTTCGGATCCCATATAGGGATGGCCAGTTCGCTCACTGGCTGAGCGTGGTGCTAACATAAATTTGCAGATAAATGTCCAATAAATAAGTAAGTATTTGTTCTTTGTCCTGGTTTCTGGCACAGAGCTGCTAAAACTCTTGGAATCTCGGTTCCGGTCAAGATGGTGGAATAGACGGTCCCCAGTGTCACTCTCTCCCACAAATCAACCAATTCACAACTACATAAAAAAGCAACAACAGCCAAGCTGGGGCCGCTAGATCTCAAGGGAAGAGGAAGAGAAACCTACAGAGTGCATGAAGATGGGAGAAGCCACGATGAGAGAAAGAAAAAACTGCTCTGATCATTTCGTGCCGTGGCCGCTTTAAGGCTGGAACTGCTGAGCACATGGAGCAGGAGCCGGCAATAGCTGCTGCTCTGCCTTTGGATGGAGTTGCTTGGAGGTGGCAGGAGAGAAGAGGGCCTTGGTGGCCCCCAGGACAGCAAGACCACTAACACGGTTCCCGTGAACCCACATAGGAGTGAGGAGCCAGAACAGCTGAAAAAAGGGAGCCACTCAGAGGCTGGTGAGTCATCACAAGGGACCAGCACACAGCTCGCCCCATGGGAAGTGTTTGCAGCATGGGGAGTAGGAGAGATGGGTCCACCGGGGGAGCACTGGGACACAGCAAGGACAGCTGATCTGCCTCCCAATCAGTGCAGGACCACTCAGAGGAGACTGATCAGGAATATAGAATTGCATGGGGTGCAGTTAGATAAAAAGACAGACCCAGATCAGAGTTTCTACACAACCCAGAGAGTTGGAAGTACCTATAAAGTCAACCATTATAACCTGTGCTGCACAAAAAACCTTCCCTAGGGAAGCAGCAGCAAAGCAGCAATTTAGCTCAACCACAGAGCTCAAGTAGTGGCTCCCACAGGAAGTTCCCCCACTTTAGAAGTAAGCAAAGGACACAAAAAAATTAGTTCTGGCTCAGACACACTGCTAGCACTTTGGGTCTGCCAGGGGACATGAGGCATGGAGCCAGGGACCAGAGCCCCCTCCCACAACCAGGCATACCATGCCAGTGCCTTGGGGCCTGCCTGGGGACCTGAGGGATGGAGCCAGGGACTGGAACCCCCCCTCCCACAACAAGGAACACCACCAGTGCCAAGGAGCATACCAAAAACAGCACCTCTATGTGGGTGGCCCACCACAGCCACCACAATAACCATGGCTGCTGTGAAAGTGGCTAGATGC
>NW_007773857.1:2465-4265 GCF_000696425.1 Galeopterus variegatus | reverse complement strand
GTGGTGATCAAACCAGGATAGTTAGTATACTCAGGTTCACAAACATAATCAATCTCTGTGAACCTTAACTAATTTCTTACTAACCCATCCCCCTCCCCTTATCTCACCTCTAACCACCACAGTTCTGTTCTCTTTTATTTTGAGTGTTCAATGTAGTATTGTGATTCTTTCTTTCTTTCTTTTCTTTCTTTCTTTCTTTTAGCTCCCAGTGATAGGTGAAGACGTGGTATTTCTCTTTCTGTGTTTGGCTTATTTCACTTAATGTAATTTTCTCTAAGTTCATCCATGTTGCTGTCAATGGCAGAATGAAATGTACTTTTAAGAAAAATGCTCTGTGTGAGATTAATTTTGAAGATCTGTCTTTACAAACCTAGACTGTGGGTAACTTATAATCTGTAGACTAGTTTTGCTTATTTCTTCTCCCTCATGCCACCACCCTGCCTTAATATGTCTGGCACATGAAAGAAGTAGAGATGCGTTAAGAAAAATACTGTATATGACTCTAGAATACACCATCCACTTCTGGGAAAGTCATTCTCTCTCTTTTTTTCTTCTTCCAGGCAGCCTGAGCATGAAAAACAATGTGCTTTGTTGGTATGTGTAAGACTAGATGTGAAGATTGACTGAGGGATTTGTGCTGAGCACTGTCTGGCATTCAGTTTCGTCTGTGGCCAGATCAGAAAAGGGGTCAGGACTGGGTCTGATGCTGTCCTAGAGATTATTCATACAGATACTGTAGTTCTGAGGCTGCTTAAATTATTGAGAAACCTAATATTTAAGAAAAAGAAAAGTGGTCCATACTGGGAGACGAGAATTTTTGGTTTCAAAACCGTCCTGTGAGAATGGCAATGGGCATACACAGGCACATTTTTTTTCCTTTTTGTCTTTTTTCGTGACCAGTAGCAGGATCGCAACCCTCGGTGTCGTGCCCGTACCTCGACCGGCAATGGGATCGCAACCCTCGGAGTCATGCTCGCACCATGCTCAACCACTGAGTGGACCGGTCTCTATATGGGATCCGAACCCTCAGTGGGAGCACCGCTGCACTCCCAAGAACCACACTGTAACAAGTGCACCACCGGGCCGGCCCCACAGGCACATTTTTTCATGTTTTAGACTCCAAGGAGGGCCTGGGCCTCCGATGTAGGAAAGACATCCTTGTCTCAGTGAAAGTCGCACATTACATGCAACCACTTTGCTGACATTTGACAACCACTTGTGAGAAAGGAAGGAAGAAGAAAGAAACAAAAATTAACAGACAACATGGCACACTTACTCAAAAAGATAGAGCCTCCCTTCATACTGGGAACATATAAGCACTATGGAACTGACCTTTGATTAACACTTATAAGAGGCCATTCTGGTGTAACCATCGTATCTTCTCTGCAGTCGTTGCAATCAGTTCATAGCATGACTGTGGTGTCAAGTAATCACTTTTCACATAAAACTCCATTAAAGGAGTCTCGGGCCTGCCTGTGGCTCACTTGGGAGAGCGTGGTGCTGACACCACCAGTCAAGGCTTAAGATCCCATTACCAGACATCTTTTAAAAATAAAAATAAAAAAAAATAAAGGATTCTCATATTACTAAAGATTATTGAAACACAATGGATCAACTAAGAAGAACTTAATGCTTTCAAAAAGTGGGCTTGGCTTTTGTATTCCCCCAAAATTTAATTATTATTATTATTATTATTTTATTATTATTATTATTATTATTATTATTATTATTATTTTCTATTCTGGTAGCTTTATGTAGAGGATATTGACTAAGAAGTTATTAATGAGATAGAAATAAAGC
>NW_007773857.1:0-1632 GCF_000696425.1 Galeopterus variegatus | reverse complement strand
AAAAAAAAAAAAAAAAAAAAAAAAAAAAAAAGTGGGCTTGGCTTTTGTATTCCCCCCAAATTTTATTATTATTATTATTTTTATTATTATTATTATTATTATTATTATTATTATTATTATTATTATTTTCTATTCTGGTAGCTTTATGTAGAGGATATTGACTAAGAAGTTATTAATGAGATAGAAATAAAACACATGTAGTTTAGAGGACTGAAGTCCTTAATGTAGAAGGCCAAAGCCAGGACCAAAGTTCTGTAGTGTAGGAGGCCAAAGCCTCCAGTATAGGGGGCCAAAGCCCAAGCCTTTAGGAAAACATGTAGAAATGCTAAGATCAAGAAAGACAAGAATACTTTCACAGGACTAAAGCCTTTGATGTAGAAAAGAGAGTTGAAACACAGTGAAAAGTGATTGCTCTCGGGGGAGTTGCCCTTGGTGCAGCTAAACCTAAATGTTGGGAAGGTCTGTAAGCTAAGATCTTCAATGAGATTCTGGTAGTTTGTGTTTGGGGGATGTTCCATATCTCGTCCAAAGCTGTTTCTTTGATTTCCTTGGGGAGTTAGGCACTTTGGTGTTGATCACATTGTTTCTTTTTGTATGTCACATAGCTTAGTTTCATGACTCCTTTGAATGGTAAATTGCTTCAGCTATTTTAAGTTACACCTGCTTTAACGAAGATTGTCACATAGCCAGTTTGTTTATGTTTTCACTATGATTGATTAACCACCTGTTTTTCTTCTGTAACTTTCTTGTCTTTATAATAAAAACTGATCAAAAAGTGACTCGGGATTGTGCCTGGGCTCTCCTCACTTGAAGGAGTTTTCCCTTGGTGCAGTTCCTTCGTGTTTCTCATTATTCTGAATACTTGGTCCCTGAGTAATCCTTTGTCTAAATCAATCTGCGAGAGGTGACAGTTTAGCACAAAGAAGATAAAAATAATAAAGCCAAGGTATAACTGCGTTTTTCCTATTGTATTAAATTCTGGAAAAAGACTACTCAGAGATTCATTTTTTTTTTTTTTGACCAGTAAGGGGATCGCAACCCTCGGCACAGTGTTGTCTGCAACACACTCAGCCAGTGAGCCCACCGGCCATCCATAGATAGGATTCGAACCTGCGCCCTTGGCACGACCAGCGCCGCACTCTCCCGAGTGAGGCATGGGGCTGGCCTGAGAATCATCATTTTACTCTTTTCTGAGCAACACTAAACCAAAAGTCCACTTTTGGTGTGTAATCAGCAGGAAGCAGGGTTCTCTTGAGGATGGCAAAGGGCACAAAATACATTTCAAGGACCGTTAGTCTGCTTATGAGCTGGGGAACATACAATATACCTCTTGGCCTGGGGGAGGGGAGAAAATGAAGAGCTTATTCCCAGTCTCGATGGAGTTTCATCTTGTGTTTCTTTTGAGGCAGCAGGTCCTTTGGGTCAGAATGGCTTCTGTCCTCCAATGTCCTCCATGAAAAGGTTGGGCAGTAAACAGAGTTTGGAGTATAGTGCATGAATGTTTGGCTGCCTTCTCATAAAGCCCTGTCAGTACCCTCTCAGGAAGTTTCTCTTAGGGTCTAGGGTATGAACTGAACTTGTCAGCATGAATGGAAGTCAGCCTTGTCTGGAAACCTAGTTCCCTCAGTAGGG
>NW_007773856.1:0-4266 GCF_000696425.1 Galeopterus variegatus | reverse complement strand
TTGAAATTATGTTCCATTCAGGAGCACACTCACTATTCTAGAACTATAAAACGTAAAATAGTACAGGCATAGTGTTTTAGGTACACAAGACATTGTGCAAATTGCTTGAAGAAAAAATGGCCAAAAGGTTGCCATCTATTGAAATAGTTGTCACAGTCTGTTTTTTTAGTGTAAATCTCTTCTTTTAAAATATATATATATACACACACGCATATATGTAATATACATTTCTGAGGGAGGCCCGAGTGTTTCCGGTGCATCACCAAGCAAGTACTCTGTACTTTCTGAATCTATTGCATGACTTGCTAGATGACCAAGCACAGCACCGTGAACTGCCTGGCTTGCCCACGGTCCTCTGCCTGCCTTGTCCTCCTCCCCTCTTCCAGTGACCTCTCAGTGTTGTGATTGCTCAGTTGGACCCAGGTCTACACACAACGCAAGTGCATGTAGTTTTTCAAGATCTTCTGCAAGGTCAAGGTCATGGCTGTATATTAGTCTGCTAGGGCAGCTGCCATCTCAAAACACCACAGATTGGATGGTTTAAACAACAGAAATTGATTTTCTCACAGTTCTGGAGGCTGGAAGTCCAAGATCAAGCTGCCAGCAGGGTTGGTTTCTGGTGGGGCTCTCTCTTTGGCTTGCAGGTGGCCGCCTTCTCACTGTGTTCTCACGTGGCCTTTCCTCCGTGTGTGCACATCCCTGGTGTCTCTTCCTGTTCGTATGAGGACACCAGTCCTATTGAATTACAGCTCACAACTTATGACCTCATTTAATCTTAATTACCTCCTTAAAGGCCCTTCCTCCAAATACAGTCCCTTTGAGGATTAGGGCTTCAACCTGTGAATCGGGGGGAACGCAATTCAGCCCATGACCATCTACACATCCATTGGCAGATAGAGAAAGGAACTTCTTCCCACAGCACAGTTACTATGTAGTTACAAACCATGTACGACTTGTAACTGTGGATATTTTCAGCAGTTCGTTATCTGAAACTTTTCATAAATGCACTCTTACATTTTTACCAGGTTTACCTACCTCCAATCTGCTCACTCTGCTGTCTATTAACTGAGCATTGACTATGTTTCCTGTTATCAGAACCATCCATGTTTGGGGTTAACTTTTTATGTCCATAGAACCTTCATGCTGGGAGGGATCTCAGAAGTCATTTGGTGGAGGCGGGAATCTGCCCTCACCACTAGGGACACAGCAGGAGCCACCGATTGCTAAACAGTTTGTCCTGTTAAATGGTCAAGAGCTGTCTTCCTATAAGTCCCATGGTCCTGCCCTGTGGGGCCATCTGGAGCAAAGCTGGTCCCTGTTCTACATGACAGCCCTTTACATGTTCGAAGATGCAGAATATCCTTTCCTACAGACCAAATATCTCCAGTTACCTCAGCTGCTCATGTGGGTGTCCTTCCTGGTCATGCTCCAGCTTGTCGAGTGCCTCTTAAAGGGACACCAGGTGACAGGCTGGATAGCTCAGGGAGAGGGACCTGTTACCTCCTTTGTCCTGAGCATTGCGGATATTCTAACTTTCCTATTATGATGGTGGCTTATTTGTTTAAAACATACATCCACGGGGCCGGCCCAGTGGCGCACTGCTACAGTGCGCCGCTTGGGAAGCGTGGCGGTGCTCCCGCTGAGGGTTCGGATCCCACATACAGACCGGCCGCTCACTGGCTGAGCGAGGAGCGGGGGCAACACCGAGGGTTGCAATCCCGTTGCCGGTCCCGGTCTGGTACGGGAGCGACACTGAGGGTTGCAATCCGTTGCCGGTCACGAAAAAAAAAAGACAAAAAGACAAAAAAAAAAACATACATCCACACATGCACAGGCACACATATACATTCGAACTTCCAAATTGAGAGAAAAGGGAAAACATCTCTCAAGAATCCACTACCCCAATATCTCTGAGGTCTCCCCCTCCCCTTTCTCATCAGGACTGAGATTGTTGATCATTTCTTTTTATAGAGCCTCCACCCCCACTTCACTCCAGGGCGGTTTTGCCCCTATAAAGTCTTGGCCGTGGAAGAAAGTTAACGTTTCCACCGAGTTTTAAAAAGTATTTCCTTTTGAAGTCTAGGAGTTAGGTGTCTCCCGGCCCACCTCCCCACCCCCAGGCCCCAGCTTTGCTCTCTAAAGCAACTCGCCACGTCCCTCTCTGGTGCTGAGAATTTACTCCTAAGCAACACCCATCCCCTCCTTTCAACCCCTGTCACCCTTCCCCCACCATCTCTACCATAGTGAATGTCAGAGTAGGATATTAGCTTAAAGGTCATTTAGGAATGTCCCCTCATTTTGCAGGTGGGGAAACTGAGGTTCAGAGGTGTCACCAAGATATCACATTACCCCCAGAAGCTGTCTCTAGAAAAGTCCCTATTAACTCATCCCTATTTCCGGGGTGCCCTGTGTAATTACTTTATCTGCTGCTAGGAGTTCTCCATCCTAGAAGCCTTCTCTCCTCCCACAGACTGAGAACAACTAGAGACAAGCCCAGCAGCTGCATGAGCCGAGCTGGGCCTGCCCGCTGTGCCTCTCCAGTCCTGCCCCTGGGGTGCACGCTTCGAGGCTGCTGGGATCTGAGCAACACATCCCACCAGGAGCTGCCTGTGTTCAGCGGCAGCTCCACAAGGAACAAATGAAAGAAAGAGTAGGGACAAGACACACACACACGAACGGGGGCCAGGTCACACACGGAGCCACATGGGCAAGACCAGTAATGGCTCTGGGATTGTGATTTGACTAGTGTGGAGACATTGTCCCAAAAGGAGAGAATGACAAGGACAAACTCTAACTTGGGGTTCAGGGGCCCTCACCCCATCGCTTCCCATGGTTGAGGGGAAACGCCTGCTTAGTGCATTCTCCTGAGCAGAATCCTGCCCTCAGTTCTCTGCAAATGTTGGGTGAGCTGTTTTGGTGGTGGTGGTGGTTTTCAAAAACTGCCCTAATATTGTGGTTATTTCAGTAAATTGATGTCCATTTAAGAGCCCAGCCTCCTCCTGAGAATATGAATACCTTTAATGTTCAGCCATGCTTATCTCTGGAGTCCGGACCACCTTCAAGAGGCAGGCCCGGTGGCCTCACCAGCATGCAGTGTGCCTTGCTCTCTGTTCACACCCCAAATAGAACCTGTTGCCGAGGACCTCAGAGGCCCCTAAGTTTAGGACTCACCACGTGGTCATTCTGAAGGCTCTTGGTCCAGCCAGTCATGTGAAGAGGCAGGTTTCAGAAATTCTCCGGAAACTGGTCCAAAAATAATACCTATATTTTCGGTCTGTCTTCTACATGGAGATGTTCATTACCTTTGGGATTCCTTATTTAAAATTGTTGGTCCCAGAAAGCAGAGAATTAGACATGTGGCCTCCCCCCTGGGTCTTTGTAGTAATGATACTCCTGAGGCTACGAGGCTGGCCCTTCTAGGTGGTCTCAGGCTGTGGGCCAGGGACTGCCAGTCCAGGGAAGCCAGCAGGCTGCAGAGCTGGTAGATGTAGCCTTGCCTCCGGGAAAGGTACAGAGCCGGGGAGTGGACATTTCGTATTCATTATATGCTCTCTCTGTGTTTATGCATTCCTTGCAGCTGCCCTGGGAGGCAGATTCGTAGATGGAAAAAAAAACCAAGGCTTGGGTAAGATGCTCACCCAGGTATAGCTGGTATAGTGAGAGTCAGTCTCAAAGCCACCTGCCTCCAATGTCCATACCCTTTCCACCATGCCACATCTTGAAGCTTCCTGCTGTAGCCCATATTGTCACTAGGCATGTCTGGGCTAAGGATGCACGAGTCCCACGGGAGCTGTTTTATGTTTCCTAGAGTCACGTGTCTTATATTTCTCAATATAAATGAGTGATCTTTGGGTTCTTTCCTCATCTCCAAAAGTGTTGTGTGATGGATGGATAGAATTCTCAAAGTAAATCCACAAGAGGCATGGGGCCCTTGGAGGAAGCTGCAGACAGAGGACTGGCTGCCACAGAAGCTGCTGGAGCTTAGAGTCAGGCGGCTTGGGGATTCTTTCCTGTTACTACATCCCCCACGCCTTACTCAAAGTATTGCCAATGCAGTAAAGTTAATGGAGCCAGTCGTCCTATGAAAGAAGCAATTCTGTGCAAAGATGATACTTCTTTGAAGTTAATGAGGTCTATTAATTGAGCTTTTTCCTTTTAAATGAATGAAAATCTTGAAATCTACCATATAGCAGCACATCCATGTAAAAGTGTTATTGATGCCTCATGTCTCTGTCGCCTGAAGGAGCCACCAGCACACAGCTGGAG
>NW_007773855.1:3047-4266 GCF_000696425.1 Galeopterus variegatus | reverse complement strand
AAAGAGATGTTGAACAACTTCTGCAGGGTCACCAAGTAAGTGGTCATCTGGGTCCAGAAAGTAGGTGCTTCAATCATTCAGCTGTGCTGCTTCTTATTTGCTAATAATGTTTAAAATGAAAGCTGGGATTTTAGAAAATGAAACAACCACCTCCAATTGACCAGTTATGTGCACTTTTTTTGCAGAATTTAAATATTTTATTTAAGTATTACAGAATCAGGAGAGCATACGGCAGTACCAGTGACATCTCTGTCTTATACCAGTGGTTCTCAATTAGAGGTGATATTTCCTTTCCTCCCACCAGGGGGCATNACAGGCTCAATTTCATCTAGAAACATGATGAATATAATTATCCCCTATTGTTTTTAGTTTCAAGGACTTAGAGTTTCTGCTTTAAACTTGGAATTCCCATGTATCGTTCCTTGGATCAGTTAGAGTTCCATTTATAATCTCATTTTTCTATATTTCCTACTTTGCCATTTCCCTGTCAGACAGCTTATGACTTAGCTGAAATACTACTAAGACTAACAGCTAACAAAAACTTGGAGAGAATTCAAGTACTTGTCTTATTTTCAAGTTTGGTATTGCAGACAGTGTTATAAGCAGCAAGTCTGTATGAGTAATTACTGGTGAAGGTAAATCAAAGCAAATAAAAGAAAAAAGTGTGTCAGAGGTAAATACAGCTGAGCCATGTTCTGTGTGACTAGAAATTATGTATGTTGCAATGGAACACTGGATCAAAGCAGGAATGCACACATACTCATTTCTACTACGGTGTATTTAATAACATAATTATTCCTTTTCTGTCATCAAGATTGCTAGCAAAATATAACTTCATAAACAAAGATTCAGAATTTGGAATTTTATTACTTTGGAATATCATTCAAGGCCATTATTTATGCATTAAGAAATTAAAGATGAGGGTAGTCATATGATTTTTCTGAGGTTACACAAATGATGATAGGGCTTGTTCTACAAGTCAACTACCCTAACCCTCTCTCAAAGGCCCATTCCTCTATTTCTGAACAAAAAGAACACACCCTATGTTCCGAGCAGTGTTCTAGGTACTTTATAGGTATTAAATGATTTAATTCTTCAAGAACACTATAACATAGTTATCAATTTTCCCTGCTTATCCAACAAAAAAACAACTGTGGGAAAGAGATGTTGAACAACTTCTGCAGGGTCACCAAGTAAGTGGTCATCTGGGTCCAGAAAG
>NW_007773855.1:0-2153 GCF_000696425.1 Galeopterus variegatus | reverse complement strand
TGTCTTATACCAGTGGTTCTCAATTAGAGGTGATATTTCCTTTCCTCCCACCAGGGGGCATTTAGAAATATCAGGAGACTTTTTTGATTGTGACAATTGGGGGCGGGAGGAGCGGGGTGTTTCTATTATGAAGGGTTTTTTTGTTTTGTTTTGCTTTTGTTTTTGTTTTGTAAGGATTTGTATCTATGTATCTGTCTAAACATATAACACTTAAGTTTAAAAATGTGGTCTTGGTAAGACATCAATTTAACTACATATAAAAATTTCTTCTCAAGTTAAAATATACAGAGAAAACACCTGTGGATAGTGTGACAAAAGATGGAGGCTCAGAAAGAGTAAAGACAAAGGACACTAAAAAGGAACTGGGAAGTTGACAAATGCAAACTTATTTCTCTGGGAGTACAAATAAAAGGATAAGTTGAGGAGAGGAGTTTACAAAGCTTTTAAAATTTGACAGGTATTTAGAAATAGTGATGCCTATAAGTATTATAGTCAAAATATTAAAATGACCTGAAGAAATGACGACATATGCTGACTCAGCATTTGTTTCATAAGAGGAGAAACTGTCAACCTGTCAGCTTGCATAATTAGTTCTGATGTGTTGTTAAAAAAATAACATTTTTAATCAAAAAAGTAAATGTTGGACTTCAGAGTGGGAAAGCCATCCCATTCATTTCCAGAAGGACTATAAAAGAATATTTGCAATTTTCTTTGTACTTATGCATCGGAGTGGAAATCATTTTTGATTCCATAATGAAAGAAAAATTTTCCCAGAAAATTTACTATTTTGTATGTACAGAAACAGGTTTATGGATAGAATCACAGCCTGTATGGATATTTGATCTTACTTACACAGGTTAGAAGGTAAGTTGCACTCCATGCAAGTGAAGCAGGGCCAATCCTGTTTTCACAATGAATTTCCCATTGAGAAATAATAAAATTTAAAAATTTTATTGCCATTTGAGAAAGAGGCAAAAAATAAATTGTCCTTGTATGGGTATTTCTCTGTATTATGTAATTTCTATTACTATTACTTTCTTTATGTCCTTTTCTCAGTGAAAGATGAATAGGTTCTATTAAGAGAGAGATTAGAGAGAACAGAACAACAAAAACCTCAGTCTTTAATTTGTCCTGGAAGAAATTAGATGGTGCTCTCGAGATGGGTGATCTGTGATGTGTTTAATAAATGGAGTATTTATAAAGATGTCAAAGAATATAGGAAAACCTGAGCAACTGATGTGTGTGTGTGTGGGGGGGACTGGAATAGGAGTACTGGGTGACAGCCTACAACATTCAAACTGAATGAGACAAGAGGAAGGGTTGGCTATCAAATCCTGCATGGAGATGGCCATTCAGTAGACAGCCAGTGTCAATCCCAGAGGGTAGGAGTCACCTCTCTCTCTACCCCCTCTTTGATATCTTACTGCTGTTTAAAGTTGATCAAGTATTCAACAATACAGTCCAGGAGCACAGAGCAGGATAGCAAAGAGCTGAGGAGATCAGGTGGAGCCATGGGTGCTATCTAGCAGAACCTCAGAGACAAGACATAACTGAAGGAAAATAAAGTTGGCCATTGTGGGACTCATTTTGAGGAACCTATGGCAGGCATGGGTAAAGCAGAAAAAGGAGTAATTTTCTGTGGTACATAAAATTAAAACAAACAAACAAACAAAGCAGAAAAAGGAGTAATTTTCTGTGGTACATAAAATTAAAACAAACAACAAAAAAAACCAACCAATTGTGCTTCTGCTGCAGTCTCACTTCCTTTTTCTGTCTCCATTTCTACTTTCCACTTCCTGTCTTCTTTTCTTCAGTTGTTTCCAATGTGACTTCTGCATACTCAACCTAAACCCTTCCTGAATGTAATGGTTTGCTCCTGGTTGAAAGGATGTCTGTCATTTCTTTTTCTTCTTTTGGAAGTTCCATTTTTTTTTTTTTTTTTTTTTTCCTTTTTGTCTTTTTTACTGACCGGTAACGGGATCTCAACCCTCAGTGTCGCGCCTGCACTGGGGACCGGCAACGGGATCGCAACCCTCGGTGTCGCGCTCGCACCGCGCTCAGCCAGCAAGCGGGAACTGATCTCCACATGGGATCTGAACCCTCGATGGGAGCGCTGCTGCGCTCCCAAGCGGCGCACTCTCCAGTGCGCCACC
>NW_007773854.1:2283-4266 GCF_000696425.1 Galeopterus variegatus | reverse complement strand
ATAGTGGTTTTTCACTGAGTGTAGTTCTACAAAGTTTCCTTTGAAATGGATATATTTAGAACGCCATCGTGATCAAATTAAAAAATATTAATTAAATAATAATACAGTTGATACAGATATGCAACAATTATTAAAGTTTCAAAAGAATGGCTGAAGTTTAGAAAATGCTGCATAATTTGCTAAGGAATCCATAATGTCGTGGTATTTGCACTGTGTTTTACGATGGAAGAAGAAGCTACACATTTCATATTATAATTACATTTGGCTCAGCAAGTGTTCTGTTCCTTTTTATTACCCTCTTAGTGTGCTAAGAGAGGAATTGGTCTGGCTTATGATTAAACATCAGATAATTTAGGGTACATTATGCTGGGGTAACAAATGACTTCAAAATCTTACTGACTTATTGAACTCATAGCAGCAGAAGGTAGAAGGGTGGTTACCAGGGGCTGGGTGGGGAGGGATTGGGGAGATATGGATCAAAGGGGACCAGATCAGACAGGCAGGAGGATAGTTCAGGACGTCTATTGCACAATATGGTGACTGTAGTTAATAACAACATATTGCATACTTGAAAATTGCCGAGAGTAGATTTTAAGTGTTCTCACCACAAAAAATAAATATATGAGGTATGAATATGTTAATTTGCTTGATTTAGCCATTCTACAATGTATACATAAAACATCATGTGTACACTGTAAACATATACAATTTTTATTTGTTCATTAAAAAATATCTCAGTGACTTCANGTGTACACTGTAAACATATACAATTTTTATTTGTTCATTAAAAAATATCTCAGTGACTTCATCGCAGTTTTATTTCTGGTTCACTGTATATGAGTATTGCCATCACCGATGTGGCTTCAGCTGTTCACTCAGAGACCTGGGGTGACGAGCAGCCCCTACGAGGGGCATTATTGGTATCTTGTCAGAGCAAGAGAGGGCTGCAAAACCAGAAAATTCTGTCCAGAAGTGGCAGGTGTCACATCACTTTCACCCACATTGTATTGACCAAAGCAAATCACAGCTCCACCAACAATGCCACTGGGGTGAGCAGTCAATTCCTCTGATAGGGATGGGCCCAGGGGGAAGGGACAGTATGTATTTTGACAATCGTATAATCTGCCACTGACTAGTTAATACTAATAGGCTATTCAGTGAAGAGCACATGTCAGTGACGGAGAGTTACTTGTAACTGCCTCATATACTGGGATCCTTCAGATGAAGTCGTGAAATATCTGATGTCACTGTTTCCACCATGGGAAAGTCTTTCTAGGATCACATCATCCCACAGGGCAATTGGATACCTCTCTGCTGGCTTCTGAGATTACTAAGAACTTTTAAGACCTGTCTAGATATGAAGGATGGTTGAGGGGCAATAGTTGTCTCATTGTGGTTTTTCTGTCCTTATGAAATTTGGCTGGGGCATGGCTAGTACATACTCCTGTACCACAGGTGTCATTTATTTTGCCCTGTGTTGTTTCTCTAAAGTTTTGCATTTGCATGGCTGGACTTTGTAGCTTGTTTTTTTCCCTCTCTGCTTCCTACCAGGTACAAAGGGTAACTAGGAAATGATACGTAATTCAAATAAACCTGGCTTCCTATAACAGTCAACTAAAAGACATGCCATAGTGTAGTTTACATTATAATATTGACATTAATGAAACATTAAATTATATATTTAAAAGGCATTGATGATTAAAGCTTATTTTAAAGAAATTCAGATGCTTTGGATTGAGTATTTTTCCCCATTATTTTCCACGTTGTTCATCTGAAACTAAGCTAATGTTTGTTTGGCTTTAGGTCTTGCGTAGGTTAAGTCAAATTAGATTCTTGGATTCTAAGTGCCTTGGGGACATGAATTCAGGCACACTTTGGCCTTCATACTTTGGGCATCTGGGTGGTGGCAGCTTTTTTCCTGTCCTTTTATTATGTCTTAAAACATTCTTAAACAATTTTGTAATGGAAATGCCCAAGTCCCCA
>NW_007773854.1:0-1436 GCF_000696425.1 Galeopterus variegatus | reverse complement strand
CCTTTTATTATGTCTTAAAACATTCTTAAACAATTTTGTAATGGAAATGCCCAAGTCCCCATCTCTGAATCCCTGCTTTCTCACTTCCTCATGAAAAAGCAGAGAGAAAAAAGAAAGTTTTTGATTGGACTGTGAGCCTACAGGTTTCAGTAGGAACTTCTGTGGTTCCATTTTCAGAGAGTGGGATTCCTGGTAACTAGCATCTGAGCTGACCTAAGGTTATGGTTCCGTCCTGAAATTTTCCCTCAAATTTACATAAAGTGCACCTCCCTGGTTAAAACTGCTATGGGCTCTCATCTCTCTTAACTTGTCCAATTTTTTAAAAAAGAATTCAAGTCTTCCACCTGAAGATGTATTTTCAAGTAAGAATTTGAAGGGCTATTTGACAGGACTTAAGAAGTGATTTCTGCGCCGTCCACTGGGAATCCAGGAATTGGCCCTGCAGGACATGGCTGAGGCCCCGCTGGGAGAATGGTTTTGGGAGTCTCCGGCAGAGAACTTAGAGTCAGTGATGCAAACTTAGGTTTTGAGTGTAAGAAGCAAACACCCTTTTCCCCTTACTGCCCATTGTCAGATCTCTGGAGGACAGAACCCCTTCCTTTTAGGCTTGCTCCATTAACTTTAACCAGTGGGAACTGGTTAAAGAGTCTCTGCAGTGAAGACAAGAGAAAGTTCTTTCTTTCTCAACCAGAAAAAATAACTTAACAGGCTTCCTGAATATAAAGGGGGAAAGGCAGACACTCTTTGTGATACTGACCAAATGACCCATCACTCTTGGCTCTGGGTTCTTAAAACACATTTAAAAAAAAATCATGTTTGCTGACTACAGTAGAATTGCAAATATCTATTTTTTTTTACCCCTTTGTTGTAAAAACTTAAACTGTACAGATTTTCAGAAATAAATGGTGAATGTCCCCTGCCCACTTCCTGCTCCTGTGCTATATCGCCCCATTCTATCATCCAGGCCTGACCACTCTTCATAGTATAGAGCATATTTTTTTTACTACATTTGAGTTTCCTTTGACATCATCATCTCTGTTCAAGTGGCTGTTATGAACTTAGAGGTGAGAGATCCCTATGTGTGCTCTGCAAAAATGCTGTTGCCCATCTTTCTGTGGGGAAGGCCTGAAGATGCTCCAGCTATTTGTCGAATTAGAAACCACGTTTCTACTCCTTCTAGAAAATTCTCACCCTAAAAAGAGGCCATCAAATAGAGAACTTCTTTTGATCTTTTGTGGGAGGCATGTTTCTACCTCAACAGACAGATCTCGTGACTTTGTCTTGCCAACCTTCCCATCTCTAAGGACCCTTCCCATGACCACTTCTGAGCATTGAAATTCTTCCACTTTTTAAAGGACCAGTGTAGGGCCGGCCTGGTGGCGCACTGGAGAGTGCACCACTTGGGAGTGTGGCGGCGCTCCCGCTGAGGGTTCGGA
>NW_007773853.1:0-4267 GCF_000696425.1 Galeopterus variegatus | reverse complement strand
TGGAAAAATCAATGCAAATTTTTTTGTCCAGCAGTACTTGTAACTGTTGACTTTCTGCACTGCTGTTGATTATACACGTGGTGAGAAATACACAGTTACAAGGTGAAAGTGAGTGCAGTTCAGAGGATGAAACACAGGAAGAAATTTGATTCAGAAATATCACATACACAAAGTGTGCGGGACAGAACTGATCTTTACTCCAACATGCTAAAAACTATGTTCTCCTTGTGAAGTATTGCTTGCAACTGTAGCAGGTATTTCCCAGGGACCCAGTTTGAAGAGAACTGGTTGAAGGCTTGGGGAAGGAACAATAGCACCCTGAACCTCCCATCAAACTTCACAGAAGAAAACAGATGGAGGTAAGACCCCTGCCCCTTAATTCCAGGACCAGGAAGTAGATGACACTCAGTAAGTGCAGACAGCTCCTCAGTCAAAACCCACTCCCACCAGCCTGATACTCCAACAGAGAACCATTCCTCTTGGGTCAAGTAGGGCCACTCCATAAATCTTTAAAACACTAACACCCTTGGGAGGGGTATCAAATTAATTCCCAACAATGAGTGATTTCTTTATTTTTCATCAGAGCTCTGAGAGAAGGGGACACACAGGTTGAGAGAAAATTGTTTGGGAAGACTGCTACAGGTGAGACGTTCAAGTTGGGAAATCTCTGGCTGGCAGAAAGCTGAGTGAGGGGCCTGGAGACAAACCACCTGCTTTAACTTCTCCCCTTGGTCCCACTTCCTGTCTCTTCTTAGCCTTTCTCTTTTAAGCAATGCTTCAATAGAGGCCAATCTCATCCAATAAGCTTTCCCAAGATTTGCTCCATGGACACTGGTTCTATGGGATACTCTTAGACAATTCTGTGGTCCAACAAGTTTGGGAAATGCTGTACACTGAAAGCCCTGGCAGAGTCATAAGTAGGTTAGCATATTAATGCATCTGAGAAGTCCTGCAGTCAGGAATCCTAATTTGTGTTTATGTAAGCCAGCATTTTCCGAATTTTTTTGGTCAAAGAACTCTTAGTGCATGTAAATTACCACCTTGACAACATATTCTGAATGCTTATCTAATGCTCATGATTTTCAATTAAAGTATTGTTACCAAGTTTTTAGATAATACAGTCCCCATATTTCCTCCTTATGCTGTCTCCCTAGGTAATTGCCAATCCGTGGCACATGAGCAGGAAGAGAAGAGGCAAAATGCATCCTGGACACAAGGCTGTTTCTTGTTGGCTTTCCTAGCAAATGGTTTAGATGGAAACAAATCTAAACTATTCCTTACTTTGTAGTTAGCAGATTAGCTACAGAATGCAATGATCTAGTCTCTCTTTTCTTTATTAATCTGCAAACTTGGAAGTTGGTTTCTGCTGAGTTGTTCTTAGTAAAACTCGGCCCCCTTTAAAGCAGTACTCTCCTTAGCAATCTCCTTTTCATTATTCTGTAATCTTTGTAAAGAGCCCAAACATCACTCCTCCCAAAGGAGAGCTGGTTTAGAAAAACTGCTAGTGTTCCTAGCCAGAAAATATTTCTAACAGAATTATCACAGATGTAACTAATTGGATGTTCAGGATGTTGTCTGGAAGCCACTAAACTACCAAATATTTGAGACCCAAGGGCTCACTCTAAAACTTTGCTACTCAAAGTGAACTCTGTGAACCAGAAGCACCGTTGCCACTGAGAACTTACTAAAAATAGAAATCTGGGGTCCCACTCCAGACCTACTGAAAGAGGATCTGCGTTTGAACAGATTCTCAAGTGATCTGTATTTACATCAAAGTCTAAGAAATATCAGATTTCATCCCATCATACATCATTTGTTCATTCATTTATTAACAAATCATTATTGACCATCCCACTACATACTAGGCTTTGTTCTACGTACTGGGGACATAGTGGTACAAAAGCAGATAAGTTCCTAATTCTCATGCAGCTGACATTCTAGAGGGACAGACAGACACAAACTCATTTAAAACAAAAGATTTTACGAAGTGGTAAGTGCTGAAGGAATGAGCGAATAATGGATTAGAAAACAACTGGAAGTTGAGATACAGTATTCAGGCAGGCTCTGTCTGAATAGGGACATGCACGGAGAGAGGGAGAGAGCCACGTGATGGTCTGGGACAGGAACATTCTTGGCATATTGCACTGACAGAGCAAAGGTCCTGAAGAGAGTCTGAGCTTCGAAATACATGCACGGAGAGAGGGAGAGAGCCACGTGATGGTCTGGGACAGGAACATTCTTGGCATATGGCACTGACAGAGCAAAGGTCCTGAAGAGAGTCTGAGCTTCAAAACGAGAGAAAGAGGGCTAATGTGGCTAAAACTTAGTAAATTAGGAAACTCTGAGGTCAGGGAGATAGGGAAAGGCCAGATTATATGCACCAAAGGTTCTCAAACTTAGTGCACATCAGAATCACCCAGAGGAGGGCTTGTTAAAATGCTGACTGCTGGGTCCCACCCCCAGAGGTTCTGCTTCAGTAGCTTTGGGTTGGGGCCCAAGAATTAGCATTTCTAACAAGTTCCAGGTGATGCTGATGCTGCTGGCTCAGGAATCACACTTTTGAGAACTACTGATGAAGGGCTTACGGGTCCTTGTAAGGAGTTCAGTTATATTCTAGTGTGCTGGAAAGCCATCACAGGAGTCTAAGCAGGGGAGTGACAAGATCTGACTCATTTTCCTCTGTCACCCTCAGAAGAGCAAACCTTTCCAGTCATCCCTTTTCATCTGGATTTGCATCCCCTTCCTGCTTTGCTCATCCTCTAATTTGACCCAATTTCCTACTGTTTCTCTCCATTACCTTCCAAACATTTCCACTGTGCTGTCTGGAACCCCCACTCCCTGATCCATAATTGTTATTTATCCTCAGCTTATATCAGAGCCTTCCCTTCCTTCCTTACCTTAGTAGGAGCCTGGCTAGTCCCAGGGACTGGGCATTTACACATCTGTCTCTGGCAGAGCCTGTTTGATCTCTTACAGTCCATGAACTTCAGGACCTGGAGGTAATGTCGGTGCCTCCTTGTTCTCTATTGTTGCTCCCAGGACTTAACTCCCATTGCCTCTTACAAAATACCCTTCCCCTTAGAGGGTCCTGCTGCCTGACTCTACCACTTGATCCCATGTCCTCATTCATTTAGGGCCACACCTCCTGGCCCTGCATCTTCCTCTCTGCAGAGCCCCTTTTGTCAATCTCATGGAAGTGACAATAACAGATGCCCCATCTAGCACCGTGGCTTCTCAGTTTCCTTGACCTTCTTATCTCTAATGACCTTTTCTTCTTCCATTCTACCTCAAGGTCATAGCCTGAACCTTGTCACCACCAGATACTGTCATGATGCTCCAAGCCCAAAGGCCAACTCTCTTCCACAGCTTCCTTTCCTCGACGCGTGCTCAAGTGTCCACTGCAACAATTCTGCAACTCTGCTGAGATCGCCCTTCCACTTGCTCCACCTCCATTCACCATCCATTAGCTCCTCAATGTTCACTCCTCTTGTCCAGCTTATGGTTTATGGTCCATCACCTTAAACACTCCCTTTGAAAACTCCCATCCTCAGAATCCTCTCACCTTCCAGTTTTGACTCTTACAGAACACTAAACGAGCCCAGCCATCTCTTCACGCCTGCACTCAGGCAACTCAATGTTACCACGGAAAAGTCAAGCAAGCAGGTTATACTTTCACTTTAGGTTCATGATCACAGACCACAAAGGGGTAATCAAAACTGCTAGGCACTATTGCTATGTTTCTCTGTTAAAACCAGCGTTCGTATTCTTCTAGGTGACATTTTCCATACCATTTTATCCTTAAAACTCCTACTACTCTTCCCTGCTTTTTACTCTCAGCTGATGAACTCCTCATATTTCATTGAGAAAAGAGATGCTGTAAGATGTGAATGTTCTCATTTTCCCACCTTGAAATCTACAAGCACATCTAAGGTTGCCAGCCTCTTCCCCTCCTTTCCTCTGTGCAGGTGTGTCCGTCCCCCCGTCAAAGGCCCAGGGTGCACTGGCGCCCCCGCTCATTCATTCACTTACTCCTTCTCTGCTGGATCCTTCCCACTGGCACACTCATGTGCTTCAGTATCTCCCATCTGTTTCTTCTGTAGTTCCTGGCGCCCCCGCTCATTCATTCACTTACTCCTTCTCTGCTGGATCCTTCCCACTGGCACACGCATGTGCTTCAGTATCTCCCATCTGTTTCTTCTGTAGTTTACATCTGCACTTGTAAACAATACAGCTATTTTTAGCTTCTTCAATTTTAGACACTTTCTAT
>NW_007773852.1:3019-4267 GCF_000696425.1 Galeopterus variegatus | reverse complement strand
TTTTTTTTTGTTACTGTCTCACCCATAACTGGAGCTTATGTCTGACTTTGGTTTGCTATGGGACCAGATCTGACCCCAATTCCAAAACCACCTTTCCATTCAAAAGCCCAACAACAATCAAGTACAATCTCTGTGGCTCTTAGTGCATATTCATGAGAGATGATTTATTTTCACAGACCAGCCAAAACATTGGCTGGCTGTGAGGTAGGTGTCTCTCATTAATCTACTCAGCTGTGGCCCTGGGGAAGACTTGGCCTTCTGCCCCCTTGATAAGAAAAGGACAGGCTACTGGACTGAATGACCATACAGACCGACTGTACATATCATCCCTCAGTCAAAGCTCGCCTTTCCCTTTGTACTCACACGGACCATTCAGCACATCAGTTTTAATCTTTGGTTCTTCTGCTATTCTTAGCTTTTTAAAAAATCTTGTTTTTCTTACAGCTCAGTCTGGTTCTTAATCCTAAATCTTTTGGGCAATCCTTTGGGGTTGGAAGTTATTTTGTATACTTGTGAATATCAAAAAGCTGATCATCAGACAGCCCTGGTTTGTCTTATTGTGATATTCAACATTGATATTTTTCTACAATATTTTGAAGCACTCCCATCTTTATCTTATTTGATCCGTGTCACTTTGCTCTATGGATAAATCCCTCCTTTTCTGGCCTTTTTTGCTATCTTCTCATCCTTTGTAATACCTTCAATATTGATATTCTCCAGGATTCCTCATCTACTCCTTTTTTCCACTCTCCATAGTTTTAGCTACCACTCAAATTTGTATACCAGCTTGGACGCCCCCCTCCTGAGTCCAGAACTGTGCATCAGTTGCTTATTGGAGTTCTCTGCCCTGCCACCCTGAAGGCCCCTCAAGTTCGATATGTTCCCAACTCCCAAACCTCCTCACCCTCTGTTCCCTGTGCTGATTAATGTTAACTATATTCCCAGATAATTGCCCAAGTCTGGGAATCATCTTAACATCCTTCTGCCTTATTCCCAATACCGAGAGAATCTGTTAGGCGTATCCACTCTATTTCTTATATATCTCTTGAATCTATTCCTTCCCTTATTTTCACTTTTACTTCCCCAGTTCGGGCCTTTATACCATACGTCAATCACAGAAACTTCCGTATTGTGAGATCGTGCTGCCTTCCGCATAGCCCTCTGTAAATCCATCCTCCACGCTACCCCCCAGAGTTACCTTTTTGAAATGAAAGTTTGATCCTATTACTCTGCCTAAAACAGTGATTC
>NW_007773852.1:0-1850 GCF_000696425.1 Galeopterus variegatus | reverse complement strand
TCCCTTACAGTATGCCCAGGGAGAATAAATATTAACAAATGAGGATAATTATCCCTTTTTCATGCCATCTCCACTCTCCCTCTTGTCTATGCACATTTTTGCAGCTTGCTCCCACTTGAAGATAAACCTTGAAGAGCTCCCAACATCCAAGAGGATTGTTGGCTTAAAGGAAACGCACAGACTTTGGATTCAGGCAAGACTGGTCCTCAATTTTCTTAACTGTAAAATGGAAATGATGATCCTTACCTCATGGAGCTGCTGTAAAAGTAAATGACCTGATATATGGAAAGTGCCCAAACCATTTCCTGGCATATTTAGGTGCTCAGTGTATGCCCATCTCTTTCTCCTTCTTTGTACTTGGTCCATTGGGGGATAGATTGGTCATAATCCTGTGGTTTCATTGTCTATCTTTTGGTCACCTCTTCTTGTTTTGTGACTATTAAAACCTTGGGCTCCTAGGAATAGAGTTAAATATTTTCTCTACTCATGGGATAATGTCATTGGGAATGTTTTATGTTAACAAAAAGACTGAGAGGTACTGACAAAGAATAATGAGACATCGAGAACCACAAAGTGGTTGAATTTTTGAAAAGGAAAGAAGAGATGAGAAACAAATGAGATCGGTTATGTGTGAGGTAGTCTAACACAGACAAGACAAAATGAAAGTATGGACTTCTCTTGTCTTTTTCCNGGCCTTTATACCATACGTCAATCACAGAAACTTCCGTATTGTGAGATCGTGCTGCCTTCCGCATAGCCCTCTGTAAATCCATCCTCCACGCTACCGCCCAGAGTTACCTTTTTGAAATGAAAGTTTGATCCTATTACTCTGCCTAAAACAGTGATTCCCTGTCATCTGCCAGATAAAATCCAAACTCCAACCATGGCATACCCTGAAATAGCCTTTACTGTCTTCAGTGCATGGCAATTTCCTATTCTTTCCTCATAGTTCTGTTTTTGTGAAGCCTTCCCTCATCGCAATAGGTTAAACATTTACTTTGTGCCCACTCCTTTGTGAATTAATTTTTATTTACTTAGTCATATCTTTTCTAGATTTATTGAGGTATAATTAACAGATAAGAATTATATATATTTACAGTGTACATGATATTTTGATATATGTATACCTTGTGAAATGTTTACCACAATGAAGCTAATTAGCATATCCACCACCTCACAGTTACCTTTTTTTTGTTTGTTTTGTAGTGAGAACATGTAAGATCTACTCTCCTAGCAAATTTCAAGTGCACAACACACTATTATTAAGTATAAAATAACGTCACCATGCTATACATTAGATCTCCAGAACTTATTCATCCCACATAACTGAAACTCCTTTGTTAGTCGATTCTATCTCTGCACTGGTTGTTGTTAATTTATTTACTTGTCTTTTTTACTAACCAGTGAGCTTCTTGGGAGCTGGGACCATGCCCATTTCATCTCTATATTCATAGAGCCTAGAATAGTATCAGCCACATCAGCAGCAGTAAAGAAATATTAATTTATTAAATATTCACAAATCTCTTTAATTATTGAATGCTGCTTGTTTAAAGGAGTAGATGTTTGGGTCCCTTACAGTATGCCCAGGGAGAATAAATATTAACAAATGAGGATAATTATCCCTTTTTCGTGCCATCCCCACTCTCCCTCTTGTCTATGCACATTTTTGCAGCTTGCTCCCACTTGAAGATAAACCTTGAGGAGCTCCCAACATCCAAGAGGATTGTTGGCTTAAAGGAAACGCACAGACTTTGGATTCAGGCAAGACTGGTCCTCAATTTTCTTAACCGTAAAATGGAAATGATGATCCTTACCTCATGGAGCTGCTGTAAAAGTAAATGACCTGATAT